>NC_067230.1:18139328-18356828 GCF_019924925.1 Ctenopharyngodon idella | reverse complement strand
ACGTTGCGGGTCTCAGGCTCCTGCGGGTCTCTCTCAGGATATTTATGGTTCTGATAGACTCGGAGCGGATCAAGACGCTCCGGCACCGTTTCATCAAAGATCCTGAAGGTGTTTGAACTGCAGATATAGAGGAGAGAGAGTTAAAACACCAGAGCTTCAGGAAAGCAGGGCACATTAGAGTTACAGTAACACATACTCACTGGAAACACTCCCAAACCTTCTTTTTTCGAGGCAGACATATTTCTGCATTATGGTACATTTGCTTTTCCATTGAATTCAGAATAAAGAGGGTTCAGAGCTGTTGGCGACCGGTTGCCATGCAACAGTGACGATACGAAATCTGACACCCACTCAAGAGGCTGCTACTATAAAACAGACAATGTGCAGAACACAAAATAATAGAAATTATGTAATCTGTTTATATAAGAGAGTAGGTCTGCTCTGCCTGCAGAAAAATACCATATTTATTTGGAAATGTTATCATGGTTGTGTTTTTACAAAGTGTGTTTCTGAAAGAGTCTCTTCTGCTCAGCAAGGCTGCGTTTATTTGATCAAAAATACAGTAAAAATAGTGAAATATTATTACAATGTAAATCAGCTGTTTTCTATGTGAATATATAGTAAAATATAATTTATATCCTGTGATCAAAGCTGAATTTTCAGCATCATTACTCCAGTCTTCAGTGTCACATGATCCTTCAGAAATCATTCTGATATGATTTGATGCTTCATATTTTTGTTGAAACCTTGCTACATTTTTTTCACTAATTTTTTTGACTAATAGAAAGTACAGCATTTATTTGAAATATATATATTTTTGTAACAATATGTCACTTTTGATCAATTTAGAGTGTCACTGCTGAATAAAAGTATTTAAAAATCATAATAACCTCAAAATTTTGAAAGTATGTCAATAATATCATTCCATATGAATATGGTAACCATCCAGTACCATAGAATTAATCAAAATACCATGATTTTGCCTTCTGATGCAGTACTTTTCAATTATAGTCAAGTGTTTCCACTTTTTATTATTCATTCATTTGTACAATTATGACAAAAATAGATGTTTTTGTTGAAAATAAAGTCCATGTTTGCATTACTCCTGCTGGAGAACATGTGTATTCCAGAATCACAATTTTTCCACTACTAAGAAAAAAAAAACCTCAGTGGAAATCTGAAAACAAATGAGTTTCCTGTTCTTTCACTGCTTCCTGTCTGTAATGTGGTTAAACACTCATCAAATGGGGATGTAAATAGATGCACAAACATGTTAAAATATTCATTATTTATCTATTTGCACATGTAACCGTGTTTTTACCATATATACTGTATATATATATACACACACACACACACTCTATAAATGCTGGGTTAAAATGGACAAACCCAGCAGCGGTTGGGTTAAATGTTTGACCAACATGCTGGCCAGTTTTATTTAACTCAACAATTGTTTAAAAATGACTATTTCTTGCTTAAAATGAACCCAAAGTATGTTGGAAATTAAAAATCAGACACATAATTACTAGAGGAAACAATAATAATCAAAAGGTGAACATTTATTAATAAGCAATGGTACCATACCCTCTATGGTACGCAATATGATATCAATAAGGAAAAAAATTATTTGTGTTGTTTTTCCTGCTTAAAATTGGACACTTTAACAATATCAATAAATATTTTAATACATTTTTAATTTATTGAAAAATTGAAACATTTGGTATTTTCATGTAGGAAAAAAAGAAATATATTTATTGAAAACATTAATTTTTTGAACAAACAAATTTATCCAGTTTTAATGTATTAAAAGTTTCATATTTAATAAAAAGTAACATTTTATATCCAGCTGTTGCACAAGTATTACCAAACCATCATATTATTATGTTATTATATCGAGTTATCATATCCATCTTCATCCTCATCTCCATCTTCTCTCTCACCCTCACTCTCTCCCTGACGGATTGTCACTATGATTTCATCTTCCTCATCCTCACCCTCATCACCTGCCAGTGCTACCTGTGTTTTATACATTTTTGAAGTGCTATAGAAAATGTGCAGATCATAATATATGCAGATATAGTATGTTAAAGGGTTAGTTCACCCAAAAATGAAAATTACTCACCCTCATGTCGTTCCACACCCGTAAGACATTCATTAATCTTAGGAACACAAATTAAGATATTTTTGTTGAAATCCGATGGTTCAGTGAGGCTTCCATAGCCAGCAATGACATTTCCTCTCTCAAGATCCATTAATGTACTAAAAACATATTTAAATCAGTTCATGTGAGTTCAGTGGTTCAATATTAATATTATAAAGCGACGAGAATATTTTTGGTGCGCCAAAAAAAACAAAATAACGAATTATTTAGTGATGGGTGATTTCAAAACACTGCTTCATGAAGCTTCGGAGCGTTATGAATCAGCGTGTCGAATCATGATTCGGATCGCGTGTCAAACCGCCAAACTGCTGAAATCACGTGACTTTGGCGCTCCGAACCGCTGATTCGACACGCTGATTCATAACGCTCCGAAGCTTCATGAAGCAGTGTTTTGAAATCGGCCATCACTAAATAAGTCATTATTTTGTTTTTTTTGGCACACCAAATATATTCTCGTCACTTTATAATATTAATATTGAACCACTGTACTCACATGAACTGATTTAAATATGTTTTTAGTACATTAATGGATCTTGAGAGAGGAAATGTCATTGCTGGCTATGCAGGCCTCACTGAGCCATTGGATTTCAACAAAAATATCTTAATTTGTGTTCTGAAGATGAACGAAGGTCTTACGGGTGTGGAACGGCACGAGGGTGAGTAATAAATGACATTATTTTCATTTTTGGGTGAACTAACCCTTTAATTACTATTTTTATAAGTGCATTACAAAATCATGTGAAAATGCAAATATATTTAGATAATTCTAACTCTTTCATACATTTGTATTCAAACCTATTATGCCTGTATGGCCTTATGCAATTCCGTTATGGTACAATTTTGCCTTGAGGCAACACACAGTTTTTTATTATTTTCTCTAAAACATTTGATGATATATAATGTAAAGTTCTTGAAAATACTTCTTTACTTGCCAGTGAAGGTGACTCGTATTTTTTGTGGGTGATTAAATGGATACAAACAAGTGAAAAAAACACTTTTCATTGGAGAAAATATGGAGCCATGTGACGTGCTGAAACAGGACACAAAATTTGACCTGTTGGTCATGTTTTGGTCATTTTTTCACTTTTATTGATTAGTATTTGAGTTATTCTGTCCTGAGATAAGTTTGATCAATCAATTGGTACCTTATTTTATTAAAAACAAACTAAAATAGACCTTGTTGCCTGGAGGCAACACCGTACTATAGAGGGTTAGCTAAATGTTTAATATTTAATTATTATTCATTATACATAATAAATGTTTATTTCCAGCATATTTTGGGTTCATTTTAAGCAAGAAATATAGTAATTTTTAAACAATAGTTGAGTTAAATAAAACTACCCAGCAGATTGAGCAAACATTTAACCCAACTGTCCATTTTCAACCCAGCATTTTTTAGAGTGTGTGTGAAAATATATATATATATATATATATATATATATATATATATATATACAATCAATAAAATGATTTTTCAATACTATTCAGTTTATTTTAAAAATTCATTTTCATTTAACACAATTGTATTATGTGTCTCATTCAAACAGCTGCATCGTGTTAAACTGACTTGAATCAGTCGTGTTTTGGCTCAACTCAATATTTTCATGTTGAAAAACATGTTTTAATTAAGTAGGCCAAAAAAAAAAAAAAAACATTTGATGCTTGTTCAATTTACTTAAATAAATGAAGTTAATCCAACACGATTCCTTTCAATCACTTTACTTAATCCATTTGAGTGTAGACTACATAAATGATAAAACTAGGATTATATATATCTATAATTCTTACTATTAAAAAGAAGCATTCACAAACACAGAATGTGTCTAGAAGTTAAAAGGGAAAGTCAGATTAAATGTTCAGCAGGTCAACTTTAAATATGTTAAAAGACCTCGGACAAACACGCTTACAGACGGACGGTCAGGAAACCCTGATCCAATCAACCAAACCCCGAGTCCATTAAAACACTGAGTGACCGGCGCAATCCAACTCCACTGCAAATACAGTAAAAATACAGTAATATTGTGAAATATTATTATAGTTTTAAATAACTGTGAATATATAGTACAATATAATTTATTCCTGTGATCAAAGCTGAATTTTCAGCATCATTACTCCAGTCTTCAGTGTCACATGATCCTTCAGAAATCATTCTGATATGATGATTTGCTGCTCAAGAGACATTTCTGATTATTATCAGTGTCACATTTTAGTGGAAACCATGATACATTTTATTTCTCATGATTCTTTGATGAACAGAAAGTTCAAAAGAACAGCATTTATTTGAAATAGAAACATTTTGTAACATTCTAAATGTCTTTACTGTCACTTTTGATCAGTTTAATGAATCAAATTCCACTTTTGATACAATGTTCCACTAATGTTTCAATGACATTCAGTCATCTTTAGCATCACTTAAGTGTCCAAATACTTGTTGGTCTCAGTGAATCATGGGAAAGTGCTTCTCGAGCTCATTTGATTCTGGGAAACACAGAGCGATCCCAAACAAAGAGCCCGGCACATTCCATCAGAGGCCCGGATCTGGGCTCTCTGGAGTCTGACGGATATTGCGATTTCATACAGACTCAGAAGTGATCACAGCAAACTGTTCCCAGACCAGTCTGAGAGCGGCCCGTCTATTCAAAGACACACTAACCCTCGTTAAGCCTCTGATCTAATCTTGCAACTGTCAGCTAAGAGGATTCCAGCCTCCCTAACCGGCGCACATGCAGATTTGCTGAAGTGAAGCATGCTGGGAGAAAAAGGACACCCTGGGGACTCTGTATTTGTGTCTCTGGGGCAACATGTACAATCCGGGAGTCGCTTTGAGCTCAATTCTAAAGACATTATGCTGTTAATGATAATTCCAAATGCATTTGTGACGGACAGAAGCTGACGCTGCACAAAAGCGTCACACGCTGAAGTCTGACACGGACGCCACCTTAAGAGATCTCTGTGAGGGCGGCCAGGTTTTCCATGGAAACAGAACCCCCGGATGCCGTGATTGGTCGATTATGCATAAAGTGAAGATCTCCTGAAAGAGGATAACGTTTGTAGAATCAGAGGATGACTAATATTCATATCAGCGAGAGCCCGTCATACTCATTTAATAAGCAGCCAAAATGTATCATTTGCAATAAAACAGTCTGTTCGATGTTTTGGTGTATTGATAGAGGTTTATTAGTCTGATAAAACTTTACATCAAAATAGCTGTTTTTAATGTGGACATATATATATATAATTCTATGGAATAATTTGAAAGAAGTCTCTTCTGTTCAGCAAGGCTGCATTTATTTGATCAAAAATACAGTAAAAATAGTGAAATATTTTTACAATTTAAAATAACTGTTTTCTATGTGAATATATAGTAAAGTGTAATTTATTCCTGTGATCAAAGCTGAATTTTCAGTCTTCAGTGTCACATGATCCTTCAGAAATCATTCTAATATGATGATTTGCTGCTCAAGAAACATTTATGATTATTATCAATGTTAAAAACAGATTCATATTTTTGTGTGAAACTGTGAAACATTTTATTTTTCAGGATTCTTTGATAAATAGAAAGTTCAAAAGAACAGCATTTATTTGAAAAAGAATATTTTGTAACATTATAAATGTCTTTACTGTCACTTTTGATCAATTGAATGCATCCTTGGTTAATAAAAGTATTATTTTTTTCTGTTTTTTATCAAAATTTTGAATGGTAGCATATTAGAATGATTTCTGAAGGATCATGTGACACTGAAGACTGGAGTAATGATGCTGAAAATTCAGCTTTGATCACAGGAATAAATTACAGTTTACTATATATTCACATAAAAAACAGTTATTTTAAATTATAATAATATTTTACAATTTTTACTGTATTTTTGATCAAATAAATGCAGCCTTGGTGAGCAGAAGAGAGCTGAATTCTTTCAAAAGCATTAAAAAAATCTTAAAATATATAATATTTTATAAGATAACCCATTTCAATTGTTCATATTGTTTTTATTTTTGTAGAATGTTGAGTTTGAATAGATGGATCACATAAATCAGATTGGCAATTCTCAAGTTTGTGTTTTGCTTTGAGGAAGTTACATAAGATCCAACAATTTATTCATATTTACAACCCTATATATGCTAATAAATATTAACAGCAGATTACAATGATGGGGTTACGGTTTTGTTCTTCTTCATCTACCAACTATCAGAGTTTGTTGTCTGCCGGTGCCGTTTCAGTAGCGAGTGCCAAATCCACGAATCTCCAGTTTAGAGATGTCTCTCTCGTTGGTGAACTGAGCGCGGTGGATTCGAGAGCTGGGACTGCCCACCTTACTGAGCCAGTACTTCCTGTAGATGAGAGACAGAGAGACAAAACATGTTTGGTCATTTTAAATGATCATGGTAAAGGACTGTAAAAATGCTACAGTAAAAACCTGTTCATTGGTTAACAGCAAATTCCCTTAATATATATGGTGAAAAACGGGAAGATCTAACAGGACATTTATGCAATTTTACAGTTAAATGTACAGATTCAGGAAGTAAATACAAACAAAAAACACAAACTGACATTCCCACAATTCCCTACGGGACACGTTACATTTGATGGTATTTTGTTTCAATAATTATGTTTCTTGCTTCATTCATGTACATTAGGGTTTTATGTTACATTTGATGTTGTTAAATTAATATTTATTGATTTATTTTAGTGCCATGATGGTTTGTATTTGTATGACACTGCTTCAGCTTGTGCAAGAGCGACTTGTGATAAACTGGGGGTTATCAGTATATTATACAAGTGCAAAACTAAGATGGAATATCAACATAATTAAGTAATGAAATATACAGTTTCTTACTGTATATTTTAAGTTCAGTCCTGTAAAATCTAAAATGTTTCTACCCACCAAAAAGGTTCTATATAAGGAGGAATGTCTCAAATTACTGCATAATACTTTGATGTTTAAAAGGTTTTTTTTCTAGTGACAAACTGTTTACGAGCTGCTGCATTCATAAAATTTATTTATTAATTAATTGAAATTGATTTTGAACAGTAACTTATAAACCTTTAAAAGACAGCTCTACTGTGAGCTATGAGGTTGTTAATCGATGGTGTTTGCTTCTGCCTGCATTATTTTAGCTTATTTTTAAAATAATTCTGTTGTACAGCAGAATTCCTGGTGAAAAACTACATTACCCATGATGCTGTACAGAAAATTCCACCAATCAGAGAGTCGAAAAAAGCAACATGTGCCAAAATAGCTCCGCCTACTACAAATTACGTAATCGAGTCGATCTCACTACGTTCTCAAAATACTGAAATGTTTATAATTAACCGATTAATTAAGTGATGATTGAGCATTAGTGATGAACACCTGCTGTTAACAAGCAGAATCTGCTGAGATTTAATGTCTTCTTTTATCTTCAATTGATTTCATCTAAGGCTGTGGCTGAAGTCAGTTGTAGTTCTTGTGTTTCTCTTTTCTTCAGTGATTCTGCTTGTTAACAGTAGGTGTTCATCACTAATATATATATTTATATATATATATATATATTGCAATAAACTTAAAATATATTGTTTTTATATATATAGTCAACATTAGTAAATAAGTAGTTTTATATTTCTCCATCTTTTTAATTAGATTATGCTATTCGCAATGCTTCATGGGATAGTTCTTTCCCTCTCTAAAGGCGTGTTTTTGTCTGATTTTCAAAAACTTTTTTTGCTTCAAATCAACAGTTGTAGTGTTGTGATTCTCCTCGTAGCTGATTGGCTTGGGTCATGGCTTATAACTCTTTAACAAAGACTTTTTTGAATTCCCTATGGGAAAAATGAATGGAAAAAAACACTTCTGGAACGAGCGCCGCTAAAAATGGGGGAGGGGACTGTTTCACTCTATAGGCATCATGTTTACACAGCGCACACAACGCGTCTGCACCTTTTCTCAACATGGGGATAGAAGAGGTGTCGGTTAATAAATGTAAAAAAGTAACTTGCATTACTTATTTGAAAAAGTAACTTGGAAAAGTAATCTGATTACGTAACTTGCATTACTTGACAAAACCCATCAAAGTTACATACAGAAGCTTTTCTCGAGTGTAGTTTTCACAGTTACAGCTGTCGTAAATTTTACGGGTTTATTTTTTTACAATGCAGGTTTGGAACGATATATAGCGGCGTAAAAGAAACGCTAACAAAACTCCACCAGGAGGATAAACAGCCTCCATTTTCTTTCTCTTTCTCGAAAACAAGGGCGAGGCGCACACACACACACACACACACACACACACACACAGGCAGCATCTCTCGTGCAGTGCTCCTCAGAGGGCTCTAAATGCATTATTCTCCCCTGTGGGCCGCAGCGCTGATCTCATATTGGATAAGAGAGTGTGCGGTCAGACCATCTGCATGGCTGCACAATATTCAGCTCCATAATGGGCCTGCCAGGAAGAGGAGGAGCCAGTGTCAAAGAGAACAGGCACAATCTCTACAGCAACAGCACAGGAACGGCCCCTGTGATACAGCCAGCTGTACAGATTGTGGGAATGACGGATTACAGACGGATCCGGGTTATTCTGGGGTTATCAGCCGTTACGGCCTCGGTTTGTTTTGGACCTGAGAGGATTTCATCAGGGTGTGGTTCACTCAATACTGAGGAAATCCAACCCTGAAAAAGAGGAAAAGACACTTTTACATGAATAGTTGTCACATTACTATTTTAAAAGCACAAGTCACATGTTGATTCGTTTAGAGAGATAACTATATGGTGGATGAACTACATTGAGGATACCCAAAAACTACAATGAGCAACCCAAAAAATCCTGTGTCCAAAATATATCTTATTTTATATATATTACATTATTTTAATTTATAATTATTTAATGGCCTCTTCTGTGTTTTCATATATACAGTAGGTGATACAGAACTCTTTAAACACAGATGACAATTAACTTTCCGTCATTCTCACGCTCTGAATGATTTTCCGCTCTTCTGAAACACTTTCACTCTCTTTCACAAACACCGTACAGCTGTTCTCTGAATATATAAACACTTGAGTCTTTCTAGTGTTCATTGTGTTATAAAGGAAAGGAGTTTCCGCTGGTGAGGAAGTCAGATAACATTGATACACTGTAATAGGAAGGAATTTCTTCATACAGATTCGCATTTCCATAAACCTCAGTCTAACAATCCGTCGGACGCTCTCACTTGAGGAACATGAGGAAAGCACCAGGAACACAATGCTACTTTGATACCAAAACACCAGCAACTACTTACTAACTGTGACTGCAATTGTGTTACAGGTATCACTAGATAATAATAAATAAATAAATAAATTTCTTATATTTAATTCTTATAATATTTAACAATAAATAATAAAAAATAAAGAAAAATATAACACTAATATTATACTATATACAGTAGGTACGGAAAGTATTCAGACCCCCTTAAATTTTTCACTCTTTGTTATATTGCAGCCATTTGCTAAAATCATTTAAGTTCATTTTTTTTCCTCATTAATGTACACACAGCACCCCATATTGACAGAAAAACACAGAATTGTTGACATTTTTGCAGATTTATTAAAAAAGAAAAACTGAAATATCACATGGTTCTAAGTATTCAGACCCTTTGCTGTGACACTGATATATTTAACTCAGGTGCTGTCCATTTCTTCTGATCATCCTTGAGATGGTTCTACACCTTCATTTGAGTCCAGCTGTGTTTGATTATACTGATTGGACTTGATTAGGAAAGCCACACACCTGTCTATATAAGACCTTACAGCTCACAGTGCATGTCAGAGCAAATGAGAATCATGAGGTCAAAGGAACTGCCTGAAGAGCTCAGAGACAGAATTGTGGCAAGGCACAGATCTGGCCAAGGTTACAAAAAAATTTCTGCTGCACTTAAGGTTCCTAAGAGCACAGTGGCCTCCATAATCCTTAAATGGAAGACGTTTGGGATGACCAGAACCCTTCCTAAAGCTGGCCGTCCGGCCAAACTGAGCTATCGGGGGAGAAGAGCCTTGGTGAGAGAGGTAAAGAAGAACCCAAAGATCACTGTGGCTGAGCTCCAGAGATGCAGTCGGGAGATGGGAGAAAGTTGTAGAAAGTCAACCATCACTGCAGCCCTCCACCAGTCGGGGCTTTATGGCAGAGTGGCCCGACGGAAGCCTCTCCTCAGTGCAAGACACATGAAAGCCTGCATGGAGATTGCTAAGATGGTGAGAAATAAGATTCTCTGGTCTGATGAGACCAAGATAGAACTTTTTGGCCTTAATTCTAAGCGGTATGTGTGGAGAAAACCAGGCACTGCTCATCACCTGTCCAATACAGTCCCAACAGTGAAGCATGGTGGTGGCAGCATCATGCTGTGGGGGTGTTTTTCAGCTGCAGGGACAGGACGACTGGTTGCAATCGAGGAAAAGATGAATGCGGCCAAGTACAGGGATATCCTGGACGAAAACCTTCTCCAGAGTGCTCAGGACCTCAGACTGGGCCGAAGGTTTACCTTCCAACAAGACAATGACCCTAAGCACACAGCTAAAATAACGAAGGAGTGGCTTCACAACAACTCCGTGACTGTTCTTGAATGGCCCAGCCAGAGCCCTGACTTAAACCCAATTGAGCATCTCTGGAGAAACCTAAAAATGGCTGTCCACCAACGTTTGACAGAACTGGAGAGGATCTGCAAGGAGGAATGGCAGAGGATCCCCAAATCCAGGTGTGAAAAACTTGTTGCATCTTTCCCAAAAAGACTCATGGCTGTATTAGGGTGCTTCTACTAAATACTGAGCAAAGGGTCTGAATACTTAGGACCATGAGATATATCAGTTTTTCTTTTTTAATAAATCTGCAAAAATGTCAACAATTCTGTGTTTTTCTGTCAATATGGGGTGCTGTGTGTACATTAATGAGGAAAAAAAAATGAACTTAAATCATTTTAGCAAATGGCTGCAATATAACAAAGAGTAAAAAAATTAAGGGGGTCTGAATACTTTCCGTACCCACTGTATATATGTATATATATATATATATGTGTGTGTGTGTGTGTGTGCATAAAATTTTTTTTTAAGTTATATATATATATATATAAATTATAATAAACATATTGGATTATATAAACTATAGCTTAATAATAATATAATATCATTTATAAATGTATAATATAATTTATTAATATATAAATAATATCATTTATAAATATATAAACTACAATTACATAAATATATATACACATAAACAATAAATTATAATAAAATATATACAAATATATATTTATATTAATATATTTATTTATATAAAAATATTATATATTTATTATATTAGATTATAAATATAATATTAAACACTCCAGATAATACTTATATTTTATAATAAATAATATTATATTAAATATAATATTAAAATGTTTACTTTTTTAAATTATATTTATATTATATTATAATAAATTATATTATAAAAACAGTTAGAAACAATAGTTTAAAAACAATAATAAAATATAAAAATATAATATTAAATACTCACTCAAAATAATATTTATAATAAATAATAATATTGTATTAAAAACAATATATTAAAATGTTTACTTTTTAAATTGTAATTATATTATACTATAATAAATGATATTATAAAAACATTTAGAAACAATAGTTTAAAAATATAATATTAAATACCCACTCAAAATAATATTTATATTTTATAATAAATAATATTATATTAAATATAATATTAAAATGTTTACTTTTTAAAATGATATTTATATTATATTATAATAAATGATATTATAAAAACAGTTAGAAACAATAGTTTAAAAACAATAATAAAATATAAAAATATAATATTAAATACTCAAAACAGTATTTATAATAAATAATAATATTGTATTAAAAATAATATATTAAAATGTTTACTTTTTAAATTGTAATTATATTATATTATAATAAATGATATTATAAAAACATTTAGAAACAATAGTTTAAAAATATAAAAATATAATATTAAATACCCACTCAAAATAATATTTATATTTTATAATACATAATAATATTGTATTAAAAATAATATACTATTAAATATATTTACTTTTTAAATAATATGTATACTTACATTATATTATATTTTGGGGATTTCTTCACATGATTACGCCTAAATATGAGCAATAGTAACGGTGACGTTAGCAACCCACAATAATCCTAAAAGTTTTGTGACAAAATGCTTTAAAACAGATGAAGTCTGCCACATCACAGGAGACAGATGTACATGTCATGCCAGCAGATCATAAACAGATCCTGATGATCCTGATGGGCTGAAATGCTCTCTGGCAACACTTCTACCCTTCAGAGCTCATCCAGACATAATTCAAGGATGGGTGGAGGCTGTCTGGGGACGATCCTTTGGGATCTACAGTCTCACTAACGTCACCAACACACACCCTAGAGAGTTCAATAAACCAACCCAACAAGCCAACAAACAAATGTAGAGCCAAATGACAAAAAAAGCGTAAACAGACTGATAGATGTCAAAAAAATAAGGTCATTTAGGTAAAGGAGAAACAAAGAAGGGGAAAACAAGTAAAGGGGGCGGGGCCTGGAGGTTTGCCATCCGCCTGTTTAAATATTTAATGAGCAAACACATTTCTGTTCACTCGCATCTCGTGTTCACCAGCTGGAATGAGGAAGAGGAAAAGCTTTTCTCCTGCAGAACTGGAGTCTCTGTCACTGGATCAGGCCATCGTACGATCACGCACACACACGCACACACACACACACGCACGCAGAGGGAGTTTGAGGTTGTGTAGAGTAAGTAAATAGGACACGGTCCCACCAGAGAATCACAGCTAAAAATGTCTTTACAGAGCAACGCCACCTTAATAACCTTCACATGAAACAGTCATTATCAGAGCTGAGAGAGGAGGACGGGGCTAGTTGTCACATGTAGTGATTCTCAAGCAGATGTTGGTTCAGTTTACTATTTTTCACATTGAATATCCTTTTTTACTGTGTGAATTCCATTTGATGTTGACTTTTAGACTAGAATCTTATATTTGATTTATTAATTCCTTTATATAATAAAGGAAGATCAAATGTTGTAATTCAATTAATTTACATTTCTGTTGTTCAAAATAATAGTTTTATATTTTTATGTTATCTTTTCCAAATGCATTTTTGTTTTGTGTTTTGTGTGTGTGTGTGTGAGTGAGTGTGTGTGAGAGTGAGTGTGAGTATGTGTGTGTGGGTGAGTGTGTGTGTGTGAGTGAGAGTGAGTGAGTAAGTGTGTGAGTGAGTGTGAGTATGTGTGTGTGGGTGTGTGTATGTGTGTGTGAGTGAGAGTGAGTATGTGTGTGAGTGTCTGTGTGTGTGAGTGAGTGAGTGAGTGTGAGTGTGTGTGTGTGAGTGAGTGTGTGTGTGAGTGTCTGTGTGTGTGAGTGAGTGAGTGTGTGAGTGAGAGTGAGTAAGTAAGTGTGTGAGTGTGTGTGCGTGTGTGAGTGAGAGTGTGTGAGTGAGTAAGTGTGTGTGTGAGTGTGAGTATGTTTGTGTGGGTGCGTGTGTGTGAGTGAGTGTGAGTGTGAGTATGTTTGTGTGGCTGCGTGTGTGTGAGTGAGTGTGAGTGTGTGAGTCAGAGTGTGTGAGTGAGTAAATGTGTGTGTATGTGTGTGAGTATGAGTGAGTGTGTGTGTGAGTGAGTGTGAGTATGTTTGTGTGGCTGCGTGTGTGTGAGTGAGTGTGAGTGTGTGTGAGTGAGTGTGAGTGTGTGTGCGTGTGTGAGTGAGAGTGTGTGAGTGAGTAAGTGTGTGTGTGGGTGCGTGTGTGTGAGTCAGCGTGTGTAAGTGAGTGTGTGCGTGTGTGAGAGTGTGTGTGATTGAGTGTGTGAAAGTGTGTGAGTGAGTATGTTTGCGTGGGTGTGTGTGTGTGAGTGTGTGTGAGTGAGTGTGAGTGAGTGAGTGTGTGTGTGTTTTCTGAACAATAGCAGTGGAAATGCTCAGTTTGTTTCATCTGTTGGTCCAAAACAAACTTCCAAAAGCAGTTTTTGTCTGAAGCTGCTGAATATCTGCACAAACACTCCTGCAGCTGCAGATCAATCTGACAGTAACGCTGCGATCACTAAACAAACGCTGAAGAGCCTCGTCTGAGTCTGACAGAGTCTCCATCGCCAGAGTAACGGTGTTTACACACTGATCAACAACTCACACACACTTCTGGATAATTATGCTCAAGAAATCGGCTACATTAATGGACTGCAGTGATTTCTGTACATTTGAACATCAACAGCGGTCAGCAAAGAGAGATTTTAGTTAATTTAATTTAGTAATATTTATGCATCACATTTCAGGCCTCTTACTCAATACAGAGCAGCAGATACTGTCACATGACCTCATTATCTCTCATGTTTAATTCAGTGAGTGACATCCAGTTATCATCTCAGAAATACATGCACTTATTTATATTATAAGTTTGTCCATTTTCAACCCTGCATTTTTTAGAGTGCAGTATACATCTCCAGTAATTTGCACAAATGAATGTCTGGTTCACATTTGAGACCGTGATGTCATAAAGCCCTCGCCCCTGTGTCGCCGCCCCGCCCAGACTGACATCATGACATCATGGCTCCAGGTCCCGCCCCGCTCGAGGGACTGCAGACCGGCACACGCCCACATACTCACTCAGCACAGGCTACAACAGCTTTTAACACACTAAAAGCTCTGAAGTGATAAAGCACTGCTGTCTCCATCTATCACTGCATGAGTGATTATAGGTTACAGCACAGTGTGAGATTCCAGTCTTTCTAGACTGTTCCATGACTGAAACGCTGGAACACTGACGCCATCTGCTGGTTAGAGGAGACACTGCACAAGAGAATAAACACCTTTATACAGATGCATACTCACATTTCTTTCACTTTTTCGGGAGGTCCCTGCACCTGTCCGATCACAGTGCCCTGTCTAGTGTTCTTTACCCAGCCTGTCACGCCCAGTTTCTTCCCTTCTTCCTCTGTATACTGCCATAAAACAGGACGTTTACAGGTTTGATCTTACATTAATGCATTTGGAAAAGCCAATTTCATTGCATTCAAAAGACACATTTTATAAGTTCATGCATAAAACCCACTACTTTAGCCATGCTTCACTAAAATATACTCAAATATATTATTTCAGCTAGTAGATCTAGCACTTGTTTATATTTGCACAATAATAAGTTATTTTCTAGTAGAATATCATAGTATTACCATGTTGAAAAACATAATAATACCATGTTGGTTAGGGTTAGTAGGTTCTGCCATCCTTCCTTAGTTAGGTTTATAAGCAAAATAACTTTGTAAAGCAAACTTAGTTTGTATTATCCATAAATTTCCTCACCATTCTGAAGCAAACACCTGAAAAAAGACAATTTTTTTTTTTTTTGGAATTCGTGTAAATGTATAGTTATATAAAATTGTTATTCATTTATGTAAACTTGTACTTTAAACACATACTATTAAAGAATAGCCAACATATTAGCCTATTATATTAAGAAATAAGCATGCACAATGGTGTAAAACCTTTTTGTGCTGTTGCATAAATATATTTTTGAAGGCGTGGCGTTAATTATTGTCGACAAGTTTTGCAAAGCAGTCAAATCTACCCACCCTGAACATTCCCGAATACCTCAAAATCTACAGAGACATATTTTTCACCGGCGTCCGAAGACATTGCAAACAATATTACAAGTGTCAGGACCAAAAGAGAAGTCCAGCAGATGTTTAAATTACAGATAATCATAAATAAAAGCGCTTGACGCCGCCGCCACTTGCAAGGTTGAAACCCGACACTCCTGCAGCGACCAGTGCGTCACGTGACACCTGTTACTTTTCTCAGCGTTTGACACGATGGACAAATCACAGTCGTTGTGGTGACAGGATGGTGAGATTTAAAGCATTGTTTTATATTGGTTGTTTGGCATGGGTTTCTATTCATATGTTTGACTTCAGTCTTTAAAAGTATCATATGTAGAATATGTCAAATGCCTCTAATAAGACAAAAAACGTCCAGGAATTTGCTTTCTAAAGCGGACGCGCGCCCTCTGGAGGAAGAGACGTCTGCAGTAGATTCATTCTCGCGAGAGTTTTCTAACTGGAACTGCTTTAGAAGACTAGGCTATATAGCTAAATTAGATTTTAATAATAGATTCAACATTATGTAACAAGTCTAATATATATATATATATATATATATATATATACCATTACTATGAATAATATCCTATATTTAGGAATGAGCAATGAATAAATCAACAAGCCTACACTAATTTAAAAATATTAAATATTAAAATATTATATTTTTTAAAATATTTTTGTCCAATCATTTTTTACTTAATGTAAAGTTCTGTGGCAGTACTATGACTGTACCAAAATGCTATGGTAATACCATAGTACTTTTTTTTTTTTTTTGCATGTAAAACCATCAAATTATTTTGTCTCCTTCCAGAATGATTGAATTTAAGAAAAAAGCAGACCAGATTACATCAATAACCACAAATAATGAGCTTCAGAAATGTGCCAACACACACAAAACACAATTTTCCTCTCACATCCTGATAAGATTTTAATATTCTTAGCCAGTTTTCCTCTGTAATCTAGTATGTTTATGATTGAAAAACAAGCCCAACTGTCAGAGATTAGACACAATGTGAATTCAAAAACATTTAGATTTGTGAACAAGCATTTTATTAGAGATGGAATTTGCATACAAGGCTTAGTTTAAACAGACAAATCCTTTCAAAAAATAAATCACATTTGGATTCGACAGAGACCTTCGACCCAAAACACCACAGGTTAAATGTTTTTGCCGTGTTTTCACACGTCTGATGATCAGGGATCAGACTTTCCATGCCTTTAAAAATCACAATCTCAAAGGTCAGCCTTGATGTTTGAGACTTTTTTGTAACATTATATGGGAATGTTTAATTTATGCTGAATATGGATGCATCTATTGTTTTATATAAAACTAATAAAATCAAGTAAAGGAAAAAGTAATGCATTAAATTGTGGTCTTATTAAACATTTTCAGTGAACTTATTTCTAATTTAATAGTCTAAAGGCCCGTTCACACCAAGGACGATAACTATAAGGATAACGATAAAGATTTAGTTCTAAAAATCATTCTAGATATAAAAGAATAGCAATGTTCACTCCATAGCTATAAAGATAACGATATAGAGAAACGATATTGTTGGGATCACTTTCAGAACGATTTTTTCCTGCTGTTGAACGATAAAACACTGACAGCCAATCAGAATCCATTCTAATTTAACGGCCCGCGCATTTAAAATGGCGGACGACATTGCGGAGAAGTTAATCGGTGATTTCCAGAAAAAGCCACCACTGTTTGACAAGTCAAACCCCCTTTTCAAGGATACTTTAAAGAAAATGGATATGAAAAACAGTCGGTCATACCCTCATAATAAATGGTGAGAATTATTAACGATGAGATCATTATGCCAGGCTAGCAAACAGTGTAAAATAAAATTACCTCAGGTATCCAGCGCTAGTTTCGCTAGCATTACCTAGCGTCAGTTGAACTTGCAGTGAAAAAGACTAGACGTTGTTTTTATTCCACTATATTGACATCGTCAGCTAAATTCACTGTTAGATTAGATCATTTTACACTCGAAACATAGCATGCTGAGGACATCTGCTGGTTAAAGTCATGTAAATGCAACAAGAACAGCAAAAACATGTTTAAAACGGCAGCGCGGGAGCTTAGAATAAACAGACCATTATCGTTTGTTGGTGTGGATGCAAATATAGTTATCGTTATAGTTATGTTTTATAGTTATCCTACTTGGTGTGAAATGGCCTTAAAGCAGTTAAAATGTGCTGATATTTCCTTCTCATTTAAAGTGACCATGAAAGAATATTACAGTGTTTATTCTAAATTATTTATCGGTACTCATCATTATTGTTTTAAATACATGTTCCTCCTAATCTTTAATCAGAATAACTTCCTCTTCTCTTCTCTGATGACAAGGGTGGGGCAACCTGTCACTCACATGAAATTCACCAATAGCAAACCGCAATCACCCAACCAGCCAATCGGCTGATTAAGGAGTAACTGCAAACACACACACACACACACACACACACACACACACACACACACACACCATTTGTTGATTTGTTCTGAGCCAGTAATGCCTGACAGAGAGGACCCATAATCCTAGAGCTCAGACTGACAACATTGTCGGCACATAAACACACACACACACACACACACACACACACACACACACACACACACAAAAGCTAAAACAATAAAGCTAATTATAATGCCAACAGACTAATCCAAACCCTGGCCTAAACCATTAAATTAAATGTTTACCATTTTTTGAATAAAAAGGTGAGGTTTAGATTCAGCTCAGTAAACTCTCTTACACACTTTGTCAACAAGAACGACTAATTACACTCGTGTAAATAAAGAAACTGTGATGATTCTATTGATGATCGTCGCTTAATTAACTCGACCGCCAGTCTGCTTATTATATAAATGGATTGATATCATTTCAGGGGGTGTTTGTGCCTGTTTCTTTTCTAACTGTTGTTGGTTTAATCTCTGTGTGGTTTATACTATCCACTGCTAAAGTGCCACAGAGCTTTTCTGTTTTGTTTTATGTTTTTTCCACCCATCAAACTCCATCAGGGCTGTCAGATTTGGCAGTATTGTGCTCTTACATAAGATACATCTGCAGCAAAAAGTGTTTAGACACTTAAGTCACACTAAAACATCATTACATTAGATAACAAAATATCAAACAAGGCCTTCGTGAGAGCATGAAAATATCAAGGCATCTGCAAACAAATGAAATTACAGTTCAAACATGGTGATAATATGGTAATTTTTTGCTCCTTAAGAAAAAGAAATGCATATAAATATAGCCTATATATGAAGTATAGCTATATTATAAAAATATTAGGCCTACTTCTAATTTAACTATAGTGACAAGCTCAGTATCGCACATCACATCAGAAAGTCCTAAAATTCCGTTCAATAATTCAACCCCTCACAGTCACATGGACAAAGAGCTTTATATTGAACAATGTTAGTGATTGTTAAGGGTTTGTGAATTCCCAGCATGCACTGCAGCATGAATAAATTATACAGTCGTTGTTTACTGGGTTTATTCACATAACTGCTGTTGATTATTAGTAGGCTAGTAGTTATGTGTGTCATGCTTTAATGTTTAGAGGGAGTATTTTCGCCTCGTGTATTTGTTAATTGTATTGTCGAGGTTAAGCGTCGAGGTCTGTTTGTGTTTTACATGAACTATCAACTGAAGGAAAACATAAGCTTATTGAAATCTTTGTTTCGCTTATTGTGTTGTGTTTCTGTGGATTAAATAGCCTACAAAATAATTAAAAGCAACTTAAAGACGATGGGAAAAACAGTCCTAAGAAACTCAAATTTATTGAAACTCAACTCAAATCAAATTGATTCGCAAAATGATTCATTTAAGCGCTCGAAACGCGACACCTGCTGGTCAAAACGGTGTAAATGCAATGAAAACAGCCCAAATATGCAGACACTTCTTAAAAATCCACTCGCAAATGTTTAATTGAAATTGTAACCTACAAATCATATATAATTAAACATTAAGTTTCTGTATAATAGTGTGGTATTTTATTATTTTTAGCATGTTTTTATGGACGCTTATCAGGCCAAAAAGAGACAATCAACTACTACTTTTCCTTTTTTAGTATATAAATGTGCCATTAAAATGTCTACTTTATAAAACTGTTCGAGATCAGTGTGAACAATACATTTCGAGACACGCGAAATTAAATCACGTGATTTTGGCAGGCGCGCTCCGAATCACTGGTTCAAAACAAAAGATTCGATTAGAACACTCACTAAACAATGTTTCATGGCAAATGACAACATATTCTAAAAAGGCGGTGTATTCAAATATGCAAATAAATAAATAAAAATCCACTCGCACATGTTCCATTGAAAATGTAACCTACAAATCAGATATCATTAAATATGAAGTTTCTGTATATGGTAGGCTGTTTTATTATTTTTAGGACTTGTTTTATGTGTTTTATTGACGCTTATCAGGCCAAAAAGAGGCAATCAACTACTACTTTTCCTTTTTTTTGGTATACAAATGTGGCATGAAAATGTCTACATTATAAAACTGATCGAGATCAGCGTGAATAATCAAATTTCGAAATCACGTGACTTTGGCAGACGCGCTCCGAATCACTGGTTCAAAACAAAAGATTCAAACGATATGTCGTGGCAAATGACAACATATTCTAAAATGGTGGTGTATTCAAATATGTAGCAGGCTCCACATGTGACAACATACAGAAATTTCTTTCCTAAATAAACCCTGCAGTAAACAAACACGTTTAAAATTGTTTCAACCCAAATTTGGGTCAAATATGGACAAACCCAACCGTTGGGTTAAAAATTTATTTTAAATTGGGTCCATTTTTTGACCCAAATTTGGGTTGAAACAACCCAGCATTTTTTAGAGTGTATGTTTTGTAAAGGCTCTGGTGAATGCTGGTAAACCAGTAAGAAATGACTCAAATCCAGGACAGGCCCGCAGAGACCCTTCACCCTGAAGAACCCCATCATGAGCTGTGACCTTTTACTGAACCTTTTGCACATCATTTTCATCTGTTCATGTGTGTTTGCTGTAGGTTTGGCATTAAACGTTTTGGCATATAACCGTTTATAACGTGTGTGTGTGTGTGTTCGGGCGGGGTTCTTCATGTATGTGAACAACGTCAGTCATGAACTAAATGTATATGAAACAATTAATGGTCACTGCAGATGACTCATTCTGGCATGACTGACCTTGTTTTTGACCTCAAATGATAATGAATAATTAATATTATTTTGTGAAGTAATTTTGCATTGCTGGACAGGAAAATGTGAAGTGTGGCTAATTAACCCCCCCCCCCCTTTTTTGTAAAAAAAAATGTTTTTTCTTTTTTTTTTTCAAAACATGTCTTCAAAATTTCTTTTTTTTTTTGGCCAATTAACTCACATAATTATTTAACTCATTACAGGATGGATTCTACATCTGAGGTGCAAAAAGGAAAACATAAAAGAGCAGTTTACAGAGAAGAGATGAAACCCGTCGCCTGTAGGCCTTCATCAGCTCTGCGCTCGTTTATCGCTCATGTTGATGGCAAAAATAGTTTATATAGTTTGTATTATATTTATAGCAGTTTTGTTTAATTATTTGAAAGGAAAAGCTCTGATACAATAGAGAGAAACAAAACCTGAATGAAACGGAACGGCTCGACGCCTTAGTGATGCTTTCATTATGTTGAAAATAAACTATATTTGACATTGAAAATATATATAAAGAACTGTAATTCCATCAAACAATATTATTGAGACATCCTGTCGTTTTTAATTTAATAAGACATTCATTTAGCCTACGTGACACAGCCGCGGCTGTTATAGCTCGATGAAGCTTTATTATTATTATTATTATTATTATTATTATTAAAAAGTCAATAGACAGATGTATTATTTGCGCTGCAAAATAAAGATTCAATAAATTTAACAAATATATATTTTTTATTAATTATTTATAAAATTGCTACGGTGATACGGGAACACTGTCATGTGACGCAATAACTGTAGTGATGTTTGTTTTTTAAGAAAATAAAAATATGTTTTATATGAATTTATACTTTAACAATAAATAAAAATACATTCAAATGTTATTCTTTTGCTTTTCTTTTCAATTGACCTATTTCTTAAAAACTTTAGTTTATTATTTGAACATATTAACATTATTATTTTAACATGTTTCATACACATTCGACGTTTCTTTAATAATATAAAGCATATAGATATATACTGTTCTGTGCATTAATAAAAAAATAATTTACATCTCATACAAATCATTTCATTTTCGACACATATAGACAATTAATATGTTCAAAACAGCCTTCAGATGAGAAAACAATAAATAAACCCTTTTATTTTCTTCAGAAACCATACATTTAATCTGTTATTTAACAATTTAATCTCAATTAATGCGAAAGGTGTGTTAGTATAAGCGCGAGTGGAAAAACGTGTTTGTTTCAGAATGCAAAATGTGCGAAATTTAAAACTAAAAAGCTATTTGAGACACAGATTATTCAGATTATTATGCAAAATATCAGACTGATTGATCAACGATAAACAACAAGTAAACAATCGTTTATGACGCGCGTGAACATGCTGATGGAGAGCGCGCTGAATCACAACAAGATTTCAGTGAATTAAAAAATGGCATGTATGAGACCTTGAAAGTGTCAGCTGAACTTGTCCAGCTCTCCAGCAGTGGATCTGTGACCCGCGCGGACACTAGAGGCGCCGTTGGTTCAGCCGCGCGCTTTTACGCACAGAACTGTGGCGTTCTTACAATCAATATCCACTGATCAACATTTTATTGCCTCAGACAGTTTATAATGAATACTTTACGTTTGTATTATTTATAACCCCAATTTGAAGCCCCTCGAAGATGCCATGAGCACTTTAGTTTTGGCTCATTCAAACTTTATTCCAGTGCGTTTCGTGTAAACAACTCCTCGTCCCTCCTATTCATGCTACGTGATCAGTGACGCACAGGAGACGCTCCAGACTCCAGCGCGCGCGGGGCTCTCCGCGCATTATGATGGAGTGAGCGCGGCTCGACTGACACTGTCCCAGCCACCAGCACGCGCAGAGCTCCTCCTCCCTCCCGTACGATGTAAGAGTAATCACCAATTTCTCGAGTCCGCGAGTCATGCATGCGATGTCTCCATCATTGCGCGCCTGACCTCCTGCGTTTTAAAGTACAAAAACGGGGCTTTTGCGCGTTTCATCCCCCGGCATGGGAGATCAGAGTGAGCCGACCATGGTGCAGAAGTCGACATCGTTCAGCATCAAGAGCCTGTTACTCCCATCGAAGTTTGACAGCGCGGGCGCGGAGGACAGCCGCCCGGCACCGGACTTAGACAAGCCCCCAGAAGCGCTCGAGACGGACGCCGCGCAACGCGACGCGGAGGAGCCCGAGCAGCCGTCCAAAAAGGGAAAGAAATTCGACAAGCCTCCGTTCAGCTACAACGCGCTCATCATGATGGCCATACGGCAGAGTCCCGAGAAGCGGCTCACGCTCAACGGCATCTACGAGTTCATCATGAAGAACTTCCCGTACTACCGGGAGCACAAGCAGGGCTGGCAGAACTCCATCCGGCACAATCTGAGCCTCAATAAGTGCTTCGTGAAGGTGCCGCGGCACTACGACGATCCGGGTAAAGGGAACTACTGGATGCTCGACCCCTCCAGCGATGACGTGTTCATCGGCGGGACCACCGGGAAGCTCCGGCGGCGCTCGGCGACCTCGCGGGGCAAGCTGGTGATGAAAAGGGGCCTCCGCTTCGCGCCCCTCGGACTCGGACTGGGCGAACGCCCGAGCAACCCGCTCTACTGGCAGCTGTCTCCGTTCTTACCCCTGCACCACTCGCACTATAACGGCTCCGCGCACGGATTTCTAAACCAAGGACACGCGTACGGATCTTTACTCCCGGGCGTCGAGCCGCTCGGGAACGGGGATATGTCTCGCCCGATTCTGGGAGCCTCTAGCGGGAGTATCAACGGGTACGGAGTGTCTCCGCCGTCCGCTGCTGGATTACTCTCAGGGCACAATGGATACTTCGTGCCGGGCGCGCAGCAGCCGCAGTCTCTGGCGAGCGCGCCGGGTTATGGCATCTCCAGCTCTCCGTCCCCGCTTCTCTCGGATTCCCTAAGAACTAGTTTGCCCTCCTTCACATCGCCACTTTCCAGCGGACTCCTGTCTCAACACAAACGCGTCGCGCCCAATTCTTTCCTGAGCTGAGCGTCGCGCGCGTCCTCTCCAAACTTTCCTAGAAAACCTCGCGCTTTGTGCGTCTGTCTGGATTTAATTTTTTTTTTGTCTATTTAAGACCATGGTAGTATAATGTTATGCCAAAGGCAATAACCGTACGTGTTTGTTTTTCTTTTTTTTCTAAAAAAAAAAAAAAGTATTATTTATAGTATTTCTTTGTGAATGATGGTTTTGTATTTATTCAAATGTTTTGGTTTTTTTTGTGGGATATTGTTATTATTAGATGTTTGGCACATATTATTCGTTTAGTATGACTAATTCCTTTTTTATTTAAAGTATAATGTCCCAAACTGTGAATGCGCCTTAATATCTTAAATCAGGGTTGAGCGTTCGGACTGACTCAGGTGTGCGTTCTGACAATTCAACATTATTATTATTATTAGCTGTGTAAACCTGGAATAGGGTAAATATGAGTCTATATGCAATGTTTATGTGTGGGCCTGTGTCCAGAGACTATAGTAAAGCGAAGCTACTGAATTAAAGCACTGGATTAATGAACTGTGTGTGGATGAGTTTATATATGTCATAAAATACTGTTCTGTGATGACACGACAGGGGCAGTCTGGGTCTGTCCCATATTTACGCACATTACAGTAGAGTATTGCCTGGTTCATCACCAAAGACAGATCATTAATGATTATTATTATTATTATTTTTTGGAAATATAACATCCCTGCATACTGATTCGCTCTGAAGCCATTATTTAAACTCTCTGTGAAAACAGGCGTTTATCAGAAATGTGATTGTTTATTTCCCTTTAGTTTGAATCTACATGTGATTTATAGTTCTGCACCTTTAGTCGCCATGCTCATTTAATGTACTAGTTTGTCGTTTTTCTTTTCTCTCTTGTATATTTTGCCTGAACTTCAGTTCAGAACAAAGAAATAAAGTATTGAAATATTTCTGTATGAATGCAAAGAGCGTCATTTCCAGTCACGATGCTGCAAACACTCACCAGCTCGAGGGCTTTCATGCATTTAGCTTCTCCTATATTATTATTATTTAATATACCGATTTAAATGCATTTATGTCATGCATGCGATGCTGAAACACAGGGCTGATGGTTCAGACGAGAATATATATATATATTTCCATTATTACGTCATTGATAAACATTACACATGCTTAACAACAGTAGTTTATACACATTTGCACATAATTATAGGCTAAATATTAAAGTTGCATGACTTTTCATTAAATATATTTAAGTTGCATGACATTTCATAAGCATAATAATAACCAATTAATTTATAAAGTAGCCTAAACCTACAGCGCCTCGAACAATAGGAAGAAACCCTAAAATGCACGAACTAATGTCGTGTTGATGGGCCTAACTCATAAAAGTGAGACGAAATAAGTGAGATATAACGAGCAAAATGAGTTTATCGAATGAGTTTATAGAAATAAATAAGGCCAAACTTACTGTGCAGATGTTGGTGCAGCTCCACGTGTGTGTGAGGAGAAGCTCTCAGTGAGTCCAGACTCCTTCAGCAGCGCTCAGAGGGAGGGACTGACGGACAAAGGCCTGTTCATGTCTTTATTTACATACTGACTCGAATATTACACCAAATAACGCCTTTACTGGTGCTAAAAATGGACTGTTTTGATGTGTTAAAATAGCTTCTTTTAATTAGAAAGTCATAGGTTTAAATGAATTAACCAATTTATAATAAAAGTTTTACGAAACTTCTGATTCAGAGCCAAATGAATCTTAGAGAAGAACATTTTCTTTTTTACTGTTCAAATTCCGTCAAGACCCGATTTAAATGTATTTATTTAATTACTTCGATAGAAATATAATAATGTAATAAATAACAGGTAATAAATAATCAAAGGAAGAAACATGATAACTTGAATCAATTTTACGTTAAAAAACAAAAAAAAAAAGGATTCTTTCAATGAAAAAACACTTGCATTTAAGAGCAACAGGCAACAGGCTTTTATATATATATATATATATATATATATATATATATATATATATATATATATATATGTTTCTATGGAGAACCAAAGTACTCAGAATTTAAATAAATAAATAAATACATTTACTAATTTATTTTATTTTTCCCCCAGTATTTTGCGCTAATTTGGTCCTTCATATTTTAAACTCAGCGACAAAATCAGCGGCAGAATCTCCCGCGCTCACACTCAAAAAATCAAGCCTTTTTTAAGATTTACGCAATTTAATTAATAATGAAATTCCATCAAATTGAATTGAATAATCTTTACGTATTTTAATTGAATAATTGAACAATCCGTAATCAATTATTAAAAAATGCTGGGTTAAAAACAACCCAAGTTGGGTTGAAAATGGACAAACCCAGTGATTGGGTTAAATGTTTGTCCAATATGCTGGGAAGTTTATTTAACCCAACTATTGGTTAAAAATGACTATATGTCTGGATTAAAATGAACCCAAAATATGTTGAAAATTAAAAATCAAACACATAATTACTAGAGGCAACAATAATAATCAAAAGGTGAACATTTATTAATAAGATATTTAACAAATGTTTATTGTTTAATTATTATTCATTAAACTTATTAATAAATGTTCATTTCCAACATATTTTGGGTTCATTTTAAGCAAGTAATACAGTAATTTTTAATCAATAGTTGAGTTAAATAAAACTTCCCAGCAGGTTGGGCAAACATTTAACCCAACCGCTGGGTTAAGACAAACCATTCGCTGAGTTTGTCCATATTTAACCCAACTTGGGTTGTTTTTAACCCAGCATTTTTTAGTGTGTATTAATTAAATTGTGTAAATCTTAAAAAAGGCTTTTTTTTTAAGTGCAGTATTTTAAATCAGAGTCAGAGACTCGTCAGAACAGGTTTGTAATGAAATCTGCCACACATTCAGGAATGCAGTAACACACAAGATTCAACATCTGCACCGTCTTGAAGAACAGATGTAATACAACAAAAATGGTAAGAGAATAAGGTATCAAAATCAAGGCGTTTCTTGGCTCTTGGTGAAACGTCTCTATCATATTGGGATTGGGATCTCAATTTGTAACCCATATGAAGTCATTAATTGATCATTAGAAGTGTAGGATGGTCAGTTTGGGTAATTCTGCTCTTCCTGCTCTTTTGTTCAGTGTCTCTGAAGTGGAAGTGTGTTTCTGTGTCTCTTCATGAAGGTATAAGACTCTCCTCCTCCTCTTTTAGGCCTTTGACAATAGAGGGTCTTAAAGGCTCTTTTTCAGGTCACTGGAGACAAACTGCTACTAATTTGCACAAAGTCTTTCCTCTGAGCAGCGGAGAAGAGCATTATGGGCTGTTTAGGGATCAATACTCCTGCTGAATGCCTTAAAAACACTAAAGAGCGTCACGCTGACTTGAAATAACAGAACTGTGTCTTCATACATACAGACTGAATGAAGCAGCGCTCGTTGAATTTTGACCTTAATCCAGAGCAGTTTTACCAGAATGAAAATAACTGCAAAGATTGTGAGATTCTGGTGTTTTCAGGAATAAACACATGATATCCTGCCATGACAGACACACAGGTGATGTTTACTATCAAATTCCCAACCGGATGAGCCGGAGACAGGGATGATATCCAGAAGACAGACAATATCTGTCTAAACATGTCCGACAGAATACACTCACATCCATTCAGTTCAAAAACAGCTTTATTGATATCACTGTAAACAATACACTTCATACAATACAGCAGAATATCTGAAAAACAGTAACTGTGAACTGTAAAGTTTATACAAATATAATTAAAAAAGTTAAAAGTCCACAATACCACTGTATATGACGTAAAAGATGAACTTTACAGAATAAATATTATGTATAAAATGAAAAGGAATATGTAAAACAACATTCAAAATTCTTTCCCGACAGCAAACTGTAAAAAAAAAGAGAGGAAAAGTTGGGAAATCAGGGAAAATTGTGTCAAATTGAATAGAGAACAGTAATCCAATTATATATATATATATATATATATATACACACATACACACACACACACACACACACACACGTGTATGTATGTTTGTGTGTATACATATATATATATATGTGTGTGTGTGTGTGTGTGTGTGTATGTATATATATATATATATATATATATATATATATATATATATATGTATGTATGTATATGACATAAAAGATGAACATTACAGAATAAATTTTATGCATAAAATTAAAAGGAATATGTAAAACAACATTCAAAATTATTTCGCGACAGAAAACTAAAAAAGAGAGGAAAAGTTTGGAAATCAGGGAAAATTGTGTCAAATTGAATAGAGAACAGTAATCCAATTATACATACATATATATATATATATATATATATATACAAAACAACCTATTATCTGAATATGTTCTATGTTCTGAATATTATCTAAATATTATATGAATATACAAACACTCAAAAGGACATTTTCTTCATGTTTCTCAGAAAAACGTAGTAAACAAAGCAAACAGAGATTTCAGATATGTTTGAGATGTTAAGATATGTTATAATGTCTTGTGTTTTGAGTAGAATGACATATTTATAGTCTGATTTCCACTACATCTGCTCAAAAAGTGTGTAAAATGTATGTTCATGATGTATTTGAAAAGAGAAATACTGTGCATAACTGCTCAATAAAACGACTGCAAAATGTGTCACAATTTTCTGCTCTGTCCACAGTCACGCCACGATTAAATGACAACAGTTTTAACACGCGACTGTAAGTGTTTATAGAGCTCCGCCATTATGGCATGACGTACATCCATACGAGCCCAACGTATACAGACGCCATTTACTATAAACCGCCTCCGTTCACGTGAGGACTGGTGGAAGCCATTTTGTGTGTCATTCAAGCATGACACGAGAAGTGTTGAGACGTTGAGCTCCAGTGAAAAGGGCTGAGACCTCCAGTAGGTGCTGGTTGATATAACTCTAACACATCAGACACGCTCTGTTACCCAGGGGTCAAAAACGGCCCGCTGCCGGAGCCTGCGTTCACGGATCTGTACCGTTCCCGCAGACTCTCACGTTCCCTCTGAATCTCAACTCCGGTTCTGAACAATTTACACCAGTTTAGACCCTTCCAGGCTCATCGTACGCCCTATCCAGTGCACACTACACACTCAGAATGAAATTCAACCACTTTGTAAACCAAATCCAGCTAATATACAAGCAAAACAGACCATCATATAGTATAATTAATAACACATTAGTCCATAAAATGGCTTAACCACCTGTCACTGTTAGAAAAAGACATTTTTTAGTTTATTCAAAATAATTTAAGACTCTAAAATTGCTGGAAATTCAAAGTCATTCATCTAACCAAGTTGTGTTCTTCTAAATTTGAAGTTGATATCACAAAAAAATGAGTCGCTAGAGTTTGTTTTCACAGAATGAAAGCTTTCGAATGACAAGTGTTACTTACAGTGTGTAATCGCAGCAAACTGTGCACACACACACACACACACACACACACACACACACACTCAAAGGAAGATGGTTAATGATATATTTTCTGTAGTTTCCGTCTGTCCTGAGATCCTCCCATGAGGAACGAGGGTGTGTTTCCTAAATGTCAAACCCCTCAAACCCGCTGAAAAGAGCTGAACTAACTCAAGAACTGAGTATTAACCCATGCTGGACTAACCAAACCCATCCTTCACTCACCAGAAGGTAAAATCATTATTTAAAACAATTATTTTATATGTAATGTTTGATTTGATTTAATTCGACTGGTCATATATATACAGGGTTGGGAAGGTTACTTCTAAAATGTATTTTAAACAACATCAGTTTTCCCACAATGTTTCTTGAAGGAAAAAATGCAGAAAATCTTAGAAAAAAAGAAAAAAAAAAAAAGATGCTCAAGAAGGCAAAACTTGATGTATTAAGAGCTGGGGTGTAAAATTTTTAAATGAACAGGGGAAATTGTACTTATTTTGTCTTCTGGGAAACATGTAGTTATTAGCTTCTGAAGGGCAGTGCTAAAAGAAAAAAATATGATCTTTAAACAAAGTAAGAAAAATGTATATATCATCCTGTTCAAAAGTTTTCCCCCCCTGCTCTTAATGCAGTTCTATAGAGGCTTGTTTCTGCCACTAAATAATATTATAAATAAAAAAGGTAATTGTGACTTTTTATCTCACAATTCTGACTCTTTTCTCACAATTGCGAGTTATAAAGTCAGAATTGCAAGTTGTAAAGTCGCAATTCTGAGAAAAACAGTCTTTTTCCCCTCATAATTGGATGTTATAACTCACAATTGCGAGTTTATCTCAAAAGTCTGAGATGTAAACTTTCAATTGTGAAAAAAAAGTCAGAATTACTTAAACAAGAGACTCACAAACAGCTATCAGAAACACGAAAACAGCAGTAGTTTCATCAGGTAATGAAACAGATTCAGGTGTTTGTACATTTTTGAATGAGGAAATCTGTATAAATTCAGTCATTTCGTCTTGTGAAGTGTGTGTAAACATCTAATATGTTGAATATCTTATTCAGGACTGTACTAAATAAAAATAACATACAATTTTTATGATCCCAGATCCCTCTTATTTTGTTATATATTTATATGAAACGTAACGAAACTGTAATGAAATACAGTCACTCAAATTTTGTATTTTAAATTCGTAACCAAATTACATGTATTTCGTTATTCCCCAACCCTGTATATATATATATATATATCAAATAATGATAATGTCAATATCAAATAATGATAGCTCAAAAATAAGTCATATAGAATAAATCAATTTAACATCCAGGTGTCTAGTTGTGATTTGCCTTGTATTTTCTTTTGTTTTTCCCTTTTGAAATAAATACATAAAAATACATTAATAAAATAATAAAAAATGAATGATTTCTGAGTGAAGAATCATGTAAGCAGTCAGTTCTTTATTAAATATCTTGTGGAATTGTTTTCAGAATCATCTGTGTGTGTTTTCTTCTGAAATAATATTTGCACATTGTGAAATTAATAGCAAAATGGTTGAGATAATTCATTAAAATCTTACTGGCTGCTATTTTCCGTTTGTCAAAGTTTTCGGAAATCCTGAATAAAATTGCTTTACTTTGTCTTTTAAATTAAAGACGGATATTTTAACTTCAGTCTTACACATGAACTGCTGCAGAAACATTAAAGCTTAATACATTTTACAGTTTGCTTTCCACACAATAACACAGTGTTAAATATATTTCTAACAGCGAATTCTAGTGAATCTCAAAAATGCAAAACAGCAGAAAGTCAGAGCATGAGTTTCATATAAACTTCAAATATTCAATAACATCTTCACAATAAAAAACAAAACAACAAAACTCGTAGTGTACTAAAAGAATATTGAAAGAGCAACCAATTTATCTGACATATATTTATATATATATATATATATATATAGTTGCATGAAAAAGAATGGAAACCAATTGCAGAATCTGTGAAAATGTGAATAATTTTAACAAAATGGCAGAAGGAAACACGATGCATTAAGAGCCGGCGGGTGAAAACCTTTTGAATTTGAAGATCAAGGAATATTGTACTTAATTTGTCTTCTGGCAAACATTTAAGCGTCTTCTGTTGCTTCCGAAGGGCAGTACTAAATGAAAAAAATTATATTTAAACAAAATAAGAAAAATGTTCAAAAGTTTTCACCCCCAGACTCTTAATGCATCATGTTTCCTTCTGGAGCATCAGTGAATGTTTGAACCTTTTTTAATAGTTGTGTTTGAGTCCCTCAGTTGTCCTCAGTGTGAAAAGATGGATCTCAAAATCATTCAGTCACTGCTGGAAAGGGTTCAAATATGCAAAAGATGCTGGAAAACTGAAGAATTTTTGGGACCTGGAGGATTTTTCTGAAGAACAGAGCTCAGTTTAACTGCTCAGAACAAACAAGAGACTCATGAACAACCTATTTTTTTTTGTCTTGTGGACTTTATGTAAACATCTTTTATGTAAAATATCTTACTCAGGACAGTACTAAATAAAAAATAACATTTATTTTCTACGACCTCTCTTATTTTCACAGACTCTGCAAGTGGTTCCCATATATATATATATATATATATATATATATATACGTATAAAAAATATATACATAAAAATAGATATAAAAACATATACACACATACACGATATTCTATATATTTTTTCCCTCAAATTTTCAAATCAGATTTTCACCAACAATATATTTAGTTTTTATACATTATTACGTATATATATATATATATATATATATGCGTGTGTGTGAAAAAAAATAAAATATATATATATATATGCCAAAAATAAGTCATCATTTATTTATTGATATTTTTAAATTTATTTATACCTATATTGATTCCACTGACTTCAAACAACGAAATCTCACATTTAACTCAAGCATTACGGTGTTTGTTGAGTAGCTCTAAACTTTCCCACTAAACAAACTAGTTCTATACTAATAATAATAATAATAATAATAAATCCTCTAGGTGATTTTGCACAGAAGAACTAAACAGATGAAAATGCACTGAAACAGAAACTTGAAATCAAATTTAATAGAAATGTGTTTAGGACACATCCCTCCGGACCCTCCCGATGTGCTTGATGACTTGTAAACTAATCAGGGTAACGACGAGGGAGGCCGGATCCTTTAGGAGTCTGAGTGCCGCCCATGACGGGGGTGAAAGGGTTAAACAAACAGCAATAATCCCGCGTGACGCTGGAGGAACCTGGGAACGCTTGTGGCCCGCTTGACACATCTCATCCAACATGTGTGAGTGAGCAGATCATGTGGACCACAGTTTATCTTAAACCACGAGCCGAGAACGTCAGGGTGTGACCCCGTAATGAGCGCAAAACCTGCTGGGATTGAATTTACATCCCGGGATACAGTAGATAACTTAATTACTTCTTATTAATCATAAAACGATGACATTTTCACCGAGCTCCCTGTGCAGCTAAAACACTGCTGTATTCTACCTCAACCTTTTCATTAGTAATTCTCTGAATTATTTATTGGCACGGTTTTTTGGGTGGGTGGAGTTGAAGTGTCTTATTCAGCAGAAGTGGCCCACCCTCGGGTCTCTCTGCCCCCCTCGTTCAGTCATGCTAACATGTATTCAGTCTGACAGCCGCGGTCTGAACGGGACTCAGCATGTTTGATCCCCCCCACCCTCCCGCAGATTCCCACAATACTGAACAACAAAAGGCCGAACGTTAATGTCAGACCTCCGTCCGCGAGCCTATAGGGAGAATCAACGTATGGATCCGACTAACTGTAGAGAGGAACGGGACTGACGCTCTGATGGATTTACAATGAAGAGGCGGATTTGACTTTAAAGAACACACAGGAAGTGACATCATTTGGACTCATCACAGGAAGACAGGTACGTAATCTCAATTCAGTTTTCATGCAGATGGCATTTACTGAACTCATTTTAAGAAACATGATCCAACAAATGCGTTTTTCGGATAATTTATGATTATGTATATTCACTAAAAAGCAACTTGTGGTCAATTTGAATGTATTTTAAACTGTAATTTATTCCTGTGATCAAAGATGAATTTTCTGCTCAGCAAGGCTGTGTTTAATTGATCAAAATACAGTAAAAATTGTGAAATATTTTTACAATTTAAATCAGCTGTTTTCTATGTGAATATATAGTAAAGTGTAATTTATTTCTGTGATCAAAGTTGAATTTTCAGCATCATTACTCCAGTCTTCAGTGTCACATGATCCTTCAGAAATCATTCTGATATGATGATTTAAGAAACATTTATAATTATTATCAATGTTGAAAACAGTTTTTTTCAGGATTAGGCCTATTTGATGAATTTAACAAGAACAGCATTGATCTGAAATAGAAAGTTTTTGTAACATTATACACTACTGTTCAAAAGTTTTTTTGGAAAGAAATTAATACTTTTATTCAGCAAGCATGCATTAAACACACACACACTTTTAGGTTAGCAGGGCATCTCAGGGAACACACATACACACACACACACACACACACACACACACACACACACGCACACACACGCACACACACACACACACACACACACACACACAGTATTGAATCCAGTGCTGTTATGATACTCCATACAGTAGAGTTGTGTCAGTGAATGGATACTGTGATATTGAGCCTCGGGGTTTCATCTGTTTATGTTGAACCACATCAGATGATGAGACTGGAATTATGGGTAAAAACTGCCTAAAGCAAAAAATAACAAATTAGTCCAATTTACCTCTAAAAAAAAAAAAAGGAGGAAACCCTACACTTTAGGGTCTGTCTGTGAGATATAATTGGTTTGATAGCTGAAAATACACTAGCTTTTGATTAAGGTATATATATATATATATATATATATATATATATATATATATAAATGCATTTTACATTTTTATCATTTCAAGTATATTTATAAATAACTATTAAACCAATTTTATTAATAACTCAATATAACAAAAATAAATAAATACATATACACACACAAGACCACACACACACACACACGCACACACACACACACACAAATCATGTACATTCATGTAAATACAGTCACAGGTAGAGGCTGATGTTCTCCCTCTACAGGTCAATGTGTGTAACTGCAGGCCGTCCTGAGCACAACTCTAACAGATCATGTTAGGCTAAAGCATGAAACAACAACAACAACAAAACATTTATATAACAAAAACACTCACTCTTAAAAATGACAGCGGTCTGTTTTGTAATCTTTACGTACTGGATACTGCTCAGATTGGTTTGTGTTCAAGACGTAATGGTTCCTCAAATCATGCTTTTGCAGCGACTCATAATGTCCTAGAAGAGATTCCACAGGTGACGCCACTCGTTTTCTTCAGGAAATATCAAAATCACATTGCTGTTTAGCTCTGATATTTTTATTGTCAGCTGCTCACTAGACATGATGGCCATTTGTTCGGGCAATAATGCAATAGCACCTAACAAAATGATTTTTATTGATTTTTATGAATCCATATTTTCTGAGTAGTGAAAAGATGGGAATTCTGTTTACATAACATCAATCAATTCTGACTCTATAACTCGCAATTCTGACTTTATAACTCAGAATTCTGACTTTATAACTCGCAATTCTGACTTTATATCTCGTAATTCTGACTTTATAACACAATTTTGACTTTATATCTTGCAATTCTGACTTTATATCTCGCAATTCTGACTTTATATCTCGTAATTCTGACTTTATAACTCAGAATTCTAACTTTATATCTCACAATTCTGACTTTATAACACAATTTTGACTTTATATCTTGCAATTCTGACTTTATAACTCGTAATTCTGACTTTATAACACAATTTTGACTTTATAACTCGCAATTCTGACTTTATATCTCGCAATTCTGACTTTATAACACAATTCTGACTTTATAACTCGTAATTCTGACTTTATAACTCAGAATTCTAACTTTATATCTCACAATTCTGACTTTATAACACAATTTTGACTTTATATCTTGCAATTCTGACTTTATAACTCGTAATTCTGACTTTATAACACAATTTTGACTTTATAACTCGCAATTCTGACTTTATAACTCGCAATTCTGACTTTATATCTCGCAATTCTGACTTTATAACACAATTCTGACTTTATAACTCGCAATTCTGACTTTATAACTCGCAATTCTGACTTTATATCTTGCAATTCTGACTTTATAACACAATTCTTACTTTATAACTCACAATTCTGACTTTATATCTCGCAATTCTGACTTTATATCTTGCAATTCTGACTTTATAACACAATTCTGACTTTATAACTCGCAATTCTGACTTTATATCTCGCAATTCTGACTTTATAACACAATTCTTACTTTATAACTCACAATTCTGACTTTATATCTCGTAATTCTGACTTTATAACTCGCAATTTTGACTTTATAACTCGTAATTCTGACTTTATAACTCACAATTCTGACTTTATAACTCGCAATTCTGACTTTATTTCTCGCAATTCTGACTTTATAACTCGTAATTCTGACTTTATAACTCGCAATTCTGACTTTATAACTCACAATTCTGACTTTATATCTCACAATTCTGACTTTATAACACAATTCTGACTTTATATCTTGCAATTCTGACTTTATAACACAATTCTGACTTTATAACTCGCAATTCTGACTTTATATCTCGCAATTCTGACTTTATAACACAATTCTTACTTTATAACTCACAATTCTGACTTTATATCTCGTAATTCTGACTTTATAACTCGCAATTTTGACTTTATAACTCGTAATTCTGACTTTATAACTCACAATTCTGACTTTATAACTCGCAATTCTGACTTTATTTCTCGCAATTCTGACTTTATAACTCGTAATTCTGACTTTATAACTCGCAATTCTGACTTTATAACTCACAATTCTGACTGTATATCTCACAATTCTGACTTTATAAGTCGCAACACTGCAAAGCAAATGATGCATGTCTGAAATATATTCAACTGTGGCCTAAACACACACATTCACAGCATCAGTGCTGTCGTGTAAATCCTGAAGTTCAGCAGCATGAAGGCTGGACGATTTGTTGCCAGTCCTTTAAAGCCCTGGTCATTTCTGGCGAGCAGCCTGTGTTTGTTTGCGCTGTGCGTCATTGTGTTTAGATACAAAAACACGAGGTGCCGTGAACCCTGATGGAATCAGTCAATTGTCTAAAGTGAACGCATTGATAGATCAGAGGAATGCTGCCGTGTTTGTGCACTGTGAAGACAATCGATTGAAACAGGGAAATGTTTGTTTCAGAACACGGCCTCCATTAGCAACCGCTTGAGCCAAAAGAATTAAAAGCCTTTAATTATTTCAAGTTCAATAGACTGAAGACTACAGCCATGTTTGGAATGGATCTGAACTGGGTTTTTCTTCAGGACATGAAGCTGCGATTCAACACAGCAGCAAATGTAAACAAAGTCAAACAATGAAACTTATTAATGTTACATACTCTCAACTGGGGTCGTCTCTCATGCTCACCACGGCTGCTTTTATTTGATAGAGAGAATACATTAAAAATAGTGAAATATTATTACAATTTAAAATAGCTGTTTTCTATGTGAATATATAGTAAAGTGTAATTTATTCCTGTGATCAAAGCTGAATTTTCAGCATCATTACTCCAGTCTTCAGTGTCACATGATCCTGCAGAAATCACTCTAATATGATGATTTGCTGCTCAAGAAACTTTTATGATTATTATCAATGTTGAAAACAGTTTCACCAGTTTTTTTTATTATCATTAACTAAAACTAAAACTATTAAAATAATTTCTGTTAATTGAAACAAAGACGAAATAAAACAAATACAAATATTAGTTAAAAAAATTTGAAATATTGCCTTGGCAATATAAACTGAAACAAGTTTAAGATGAAGCACTAAGATTATTAACTAGAAATAAATAAAAACTAGAACTAAAATTGAAATAAAAATAAATTAAACCTAAGTAGCAATATTTAAAAAACAACAACAAATAAATAATATAATAATGATGAAAAAAAATATTAAGTACATTTAACATTAAAACTAAAAATATAAAAATAAAACTAAATTCATAATATGAAAACAAACTAAAATCAGGTTTATGTTCCGTTTTGTTGACTCTTATTTTGACATTGTTCTGTTTCCTTTAGTTCCTGTTTCCCTGCTCTGTTTAGTTTTGGTTTCATTGGTTACTGATTATGTCCTCGTTTGTTTCTATAGTTGCGTATCAGTTTCACCTGTATCTAGTTTGGTTGTCTTTGTTCTAACCCTATATTTACAGCCCTGTGTTTTAGTTCTTTGTCAGTTCTCATATAAGCATATTGTGGTTTGCGTTATTCTCCCAGTGATCTTCTGCGTATACTTTGGATTTTTAATAAAAACTGTTTGTTTGTTACTCCGACATCTCGTTCGTGCATCATGACACTCAGTGCATGTAGTTTCCCTGATCATCATCCTAAACATCAGAAATACAAGTGAAATGTGTTCAACATATGGGCTGTAGAGTGAGGGGAGGATTCATGAACTGACCACCGCTGAAGCGGCACTGAACGGGTTAAACTCGGCGGTGTGTGTGTTGGGAACATCCTGACCTACATCCGTTCACCTCCTCTGCCTGTACTAATCCCGCTCTCCCAGCGCAGGGATCTCTGAGGTGTTGAGTCCTTATCAAAGCGGGATTCATCATCTCTGCTCCTGATCTGATTCAAGATGCATTCACATTCAATTAGCAGCACGTAATCTGAATTTAAGGAAGGTGGCAGTGAGTATGTGACAGAATGCGAGCACCAGCGGATGGATTATGTTGTAATGTTGGGAAAACAGACGTGGGTGCGACGCAAAGGGGATTATGTTTAACCCCTTTTCAGCTAGCCGGGAAAAGACAATCCTTCAAAAAATAATAAGGGCAACAATTTGTTGACCTGTGTCCAGGTGTAATCAAACACTGGGGTGTTAAGGCTGTATTTTAAAAAGGGTGACATGAGGTGGTGGTTTAATTTAGCAAATGGATCAGGAAATGAGGATTCAGAGCTGTTTAAAGTCGAGCGGAGAGCGTCAATGTACCTGGTTAACGTCATTCAGGTGAGGAAAACCCTCGTAAGCCAATGAGTGTCACTGAACGTAGCCTGGAGCACATGAGGTCCGTTTATACACACAAAACTTTACATTCACGTTCATTTTGCTGTTTGCAAGTCATTTTACTTCAATAGCTTGAAACGGGCTATTTGACAATAAAACAAATGCAGGGCAGGGCTTGATTTTATTCATTGTAATTAATTGGATGATGAAGAACGGCCGTTAGATATCAGAATTGAGCTAGGTAAGAGGGATTTGTGACATCATTCGAAACGCAAAAGTAATTTTAGAGGACGAGAAAGTTATTTTGAAAGGAAGGAAATAGGGCCAATCTGATTCTGAATTTAAACATGAAACAAATGAACAATAATACACTTGCACTGAAAATCAGTTCAGTTTTCATCACCTCATCAACTTTACAATGCGAACAACACACCATTTTTCACTAAATTATTCTATTCGGTTTGTTGCTGTAACAAAAATATGCATTTTAAACCCTAATTATTATATATACACATCATTTTACAAATGAAGAGACAAGTCTAAATTATTTCCTGTGGTAAAATAAGATTTTGTATATATATATATATATATATATATATACATACACACACACACAAACATTACATATATAAATAGTACCATATAATATATATATTGTATATGGTGTATTATATATTATATGGTATATGGTACTATTAATGAATGTCTACATTTAAACCTAAAAAATATTTATTGTAATTTTAAGTGTGGAACAATGATTATATAAAATCTAATTGAATTAAAAATGTTATTTTATTTGTGGATAGTAAATAATGAATCAATCAATCAATCAATTAATAAATCAATAAAAAATATAAATTTATTTACAAGTCAAAATATCCAAGCATAAGCTTAAATTTAAATAAATGAAACTAAAATTAATAATTCAAATCAACCGAAAGGTGAAGCCCAAAAAAAGCCCAAAAAAAAAGAAGAAAAAAAAAGAAAGAAAGAAAAAAAAATGTTTCTTATAAAAAAGTTTTGCTTTTTTTCTGAGGTCATACAAATTTTATTTTTACACACACACACACACACACACACACACACACACACACACACACACACACACACACAAGCTCTAGGTTTTCATGTTTTTGGGGACTTTCCATTGACATAATGATTATTATACTGTCCAAACTGTATATTTGTACCCCTACATTAACCCTACACCTAAACCTACCCATCACAGAAAACTTTCTGCATTTTTACATTTTCAAAAAAACATCACTTAGTATGATTTATAATCTTCTTTCCTCACGGGGACGAAAAAAATATCCGCACAAGGTCAAGGATTTCAAATATTGCCATCTTTGTGGGGACATTTTGTCCTCATAATGTAGGATTTACCAGGACCACACACACACACACACACACACACACACAGTGACAGGTGGCAGATTCTGCTCAACTGCCTGTTATGTACACAAATGATTTGCTCTTACATGGGGCGAAACGGCGAACAGGTCAAGACGCTCTATTGAGGCTGTCAGCGCCTGAGCGGCCCCACGTCGAGAGACCATTAGACTGGAGGCATCAGAGTCCCGCTATGACAAACTGTGTGTGCTGTCACATTCATTCTGCCCGTGTGTGTGTGTGTGTGTGTGTGTGTGTGTGTGTGTGTGTGTGCGATCACTGCACCATTACTTCAGGGATCAGCCCGAGTGAGATTACAGAGATGTTGATGGCACACTGGCGAGTCCTGCAGAGAGGATTACCAGTGAAAATCAAATCAAATCTCTCATATTATGTTTGTGTTATTCAAAAGTTTACAGAGGAACAGCTTTTGTCCTCATGAGCCTGTGCAAACTCAAAACCTTGATGAAAAATAGAGAACACGAGCCGACAAAGACCTGAAGAGATCAGCGGCGATACAGCAGCTTTAAAAATGATCAAATGTGATTTATTAGATGCTAAAATACTTTCTCTTATCTCAGTTTCATTTGTAGAGATTGTAAGACATTCATAAGGCTGATCTCCACGTCTCTCTGTGACGCTGACAAAACCATTTGAGCAACGCAAACTCAACCAGTGATGGCAGTTTTGGACGAGACTGTCGCTTTTTTGCAGTTTTGAAAATATAACATATTTCTCACAAAAAGTCAACACAAACACCCACTGCAACTCATTATACTTCCATAACGTGATGACAGTAGAGCAGTGGTTTACAAAAGGAAATGAGATCAATCTTAGTCGTGTATGAAAATGCGCTTGCAACGAAAATAATAACACAGTTTTTCTCTGATTAATTCCATTTAATTTTGCTTTGCTGTAACAAAAATGTGCGTTTTAAAGGAATAAATAAAAAAGCATACCTTAAATAGATGCATGCATGTGAATGTACTGTAGGACAGGACTTCATCCATTTCATCCACTGATTTGAATGAGTTTGGAAAATCATTAACCAGATTATCGCATTATTTTTCTTTAGAAGAACATGCAGGAAGGGGACCTATTTTTTCAACATATGACATAATATAAGTCCTCAGAATGTGTCTACGAAGTTTCAGCTCAAAATACCCCACAAATCATTTATTATACCATGTTGTAAACGCCCATTTTTGAGTGGAAGGAAAAACGTGCTGTTTTTGTGCATGTATCTTTAAATGCAAATGAGCTGATGCACCCCGCCCCCCTTTCCAGAAGAGGGCAGAGCCTGCACAACCCCTGCATCAGATACTCTGCAAAAAACATTTGAAACATTTTGATATATGGTTTTCTGAGCGCACACATCTGAAGCACGCACACAGAAAGCTGTCTGTCAGACGGCGCGTCGTGTGAGTATCAAACTAAGTTCTCTTTCGTGTGTTATTGCACTTAAACTGTCAAATACACACAAGATTATGTCAAAAACACAAAGTTCACACAGTCGGTTATGTCTGTGAACGTAAACAGCAGGGAAAGAAATCACATGTGTGTATTAGATCTGTGTATTAAAGTGACAGCAGCGTAATATACAGTATCTACTGCTGTAAATGATGTTAATATGAACCAAACAACAAAAGAAAAACAGAAAATCACTCACTGCTCTTGATTAAACAACTTTAATAAGAATACATTTCTTACTTGAATGCGGTTGTTAAATGATCTAAACATGGCGGACTGTGTACAGCTCACTCAGGGGAGGAGCTACGCGAATAGGGCGGAGTCTGTCAGCAGTCGTGGGCGGGGCTTCTTACGCAAGAGTAAGGGGGAAATCTGGAACGGCTCATCTGGAAAGACTGTTCCTGATTTATGGGGATTATAAATAAAGGAGTGGGTGGATTTTTACCATTATAAAGTGGTTGTTTACACACACTGGGATTAAAATTTTGCATAATAGGTCCCCTTTAAGAAAACCAACAGGGTCAGTTTTGATTTCACATCGCAACCATTAGTTCAGAATAATCAAATCATCTCAATCGAGAGCCGTGGTGACATTTGTTTTCAAACCCTCGGCTCTCACATGAAGAACGCGAGCGGAGTGACAGGTGCTGGAATCAGAGCTATTTCACGGGCGCAGTTCTGCCGAGATCTCGGCGTCGTGCGCATAACTCGACTTCCTCATGCCAGACTGACCCAGGGCTCTTTCTGGATAAACATGTCTGACCTCCTCAGCATCACTGCGCATCGCATCCTTTTTTAGGCCGAGCCAGACACCCAGCGAGAGGGGGGGAAACTCATCTGCCAACAGACATTTGCCTGGGAGAGGATTGCATTTGTTTTTTTTCCTTTTGCGGGCGGAACGGGCCAATTGACTGCAAACTAATCTGTCCCGCTGTCGCAGTCTGTGCTGTTCCACAATGTCGGTACACAGTGTACAATTGTATTTATAGCCTGCCAACTAGACTTATCTTCGTTATGTAATATTTACGGCAGCGAGACAGCCACCCACGGTAGCTCTCTCTCTCTCTCTCTGTTACACTCGCTCTGCCCCGCCGTGCCTGCTGGGTAATTTTACTCACAAGCTCCAGCCAAGCAAGAAACATCCACAAACACTCTGCGCTGGAAAATTGCGCTCGCTCATGTACCAAAACACAGACCGCCAGACGTCCTCAAAAACACAGTTCAGCGGCGATGGAGCCGCTCGCTCGCTCCAGACAAATTACGCTTCCCGTCTATGCCTCCGTGCAAATGTGTCGTGATTAGTGGGTCAGGGAGGAAATGCTAAAAAAGACAGAAATGTAGAGCAACTTAAGAGTGCACTAAAGGATTCTGGGTATATAACCCATGGCAGCATCTGTGTCTGTCGATTATCACAGAAAGTGTTTACAGTAGGGCTGCATGATTTATAGGGTTGCACAATTTGGCCAATAATTTTGTGATTTATAATAATAATAATATATTAGTATTACTTTAACTAAATGATTGTTATTATTTTATATTTTTTAGTAATAATAATGATCAAATAATAATTCTTCTTCTCATTATTATTATACCCAAGCCTCCGTTACTAATTTTAAAACGTCACTTCAGAACTAGTAACGAAGGAACGTTGCGTCGCTTCATTGAAGCTTGTATTGTATTTTGTAGATTATTATGGTATTATGAGAAAGAAATCGACTAAAGGAGTGCATTCATTATTCAGATCGATGTCCATAATATTATAATATTAATATTATAATATTACAAAAAATCAGTTTGAATGTCCGCTGCGATATCTTTGTCCTTTTAAAAGTTAAGGGGATTTCCCATTACAGCGCTAAAACAACTTCCTTGTTCTGACTCACTAATAAAGAGAGTCTTTGCCGCCATCTAATGGCATAATAATATAACTTTTACTGATACTACTCTTTCTCAATACCAAATATGGCATATTATTTATATAAAATAATATTTATTGAACAACAATATTTAAATTAACAACAACATCCATTGTAAAAGACATCAACGCAAGCAAACAATAAACACAATCAAATAAATAAAAAACAAGTAGCGCAAGTATATACAAAAGTAGTGCTCGAGTACTGGATTTAAGTTAAATATAGCCTAAATATAAAGTTTTGAAACTTACTTTTCCTCTTAACCCAAATTGTTTTGCTCTGGAACAAGTAATGGATTATTAAGACCAAAGATTGCCCATTTTATATACCCCAAATAAATTATATCTCATTTAATCTCTATCTACATAAGAGCCAGCTGCAAATTCCCAAAGCACTGGCCGAGATGAAGCTGTTCTCGGTGGGTACATGAGCGCTGAACGGCTGCTGACGGTCTGAAGCTCACATCTCGAAAGCGACAAATAGGCACTATGTTTGTATATGAGTCATTTTTGAGGTTTAAATAACTACAATATGGCCTAAAAATGCTTAAAACTACATTTTGTGACGTAACAACAGTAGTATTTATAAAAAATATGGTGGATTTGCTCGACCGCCTTGACAGTCGCCGCAAGCGGAGACTAATAAGACCTGGCAACCCTGAAGACGAATTCCAACACGACACTTAAGTTTTAACGCCGGAAGAGTGCGCGGAAATATGTAAGTTGCTAAACATTTCATATTTGACAACTGTTTTTCAATAGAAATGTTAAACGGACGACAGTAACATCCAGTTGATGCAAACTACTCAATATTTTTATGAAATTTCGACATTTTGAAATGAAAACATGCTATTATTTGATTAATATGATATGATTAATGTAATTCATAACTGAATGTGACAAGACAAGAAACGTTTTGCATTTTTGACATATTACAAATAAGAGTGAATATATTTTTTGGCCAATCAAATCAAAGTAGGCGGGGCTTAATGTTCACAGAAGACCACCAGTGCTGCCAAGTCCGCGGTTTTCCCACAGAATTGGGTTACTTTAACACTGTTGCCGCAGGTTGTTTTTCATGTCTGCGGGTTGAAGCGACCCCAAATAACATGATATTTAGCCCCTGGAATTCGAATTTTACCTGGGGAACCCCATCAAAAACGTGGATTTTACCTCTAGAATGTGATTTTTACCAGGGGAACCCCCCTAAAACACGATTGGGCTAGTTTTTGGCGGGTTTTATTGTGAAAACCTGGCAACCCTGAAGACGAGTGAGAATTTCAACGCGACGCTTTAGTTTTAGCGGTGGAAAAGTGCACGGAAAGATCTACGTTTCATATTTGACAACTGTTTTTCGTTAGAAATGTTAAACAGACGACAGTAACATCCAGTTGATGCAACGACTCAACTTGAAAATATGCTATTATTTCATGTGTAGCGTGAGCCTGACTGTCCTTACCAGTGCCTGAATTCATGGACTCAATAACCAGCCACAAAAGAAAGCGAATCAGATTGAAACTGGTCGTTTTTAATTAGCATAAGGTGGGCGGTGAACAGAAAGTGGGCGTGTCCACTAATATAAATCTAACCCACACCATCAGCATCTCCTCAAAACGCCACACACTCCTGCATCTTCCAATCTCCCGGTGCTAATGTAGGTCAAGTGGTCTTGTTAAGGGCCAATCCATTCAGATTAACAGCCTCCTGAGGTCCTCGGGCACAAACATACTTCACGCAGCTGTCAACATGAGCACAAAACTGCATTTTCCCCTCTGCAGTCTGACCCGCGGAGACGTTTCGTAACGGGAGCAGTGTACCAAAAACATTCGGTGGCGCGCGACCCGATGAGAGTTCATTGGGGCCGCCGAAGCGCTAACGGAGGACACAGTCTCTCTGTCAAGGGCATGAAAAGAAGATACGGTTTTCAACAAAGACTCACAGCTTGGTTTCCAGTGTTACGCTGAGGGCTTTTAGCGCCCCGAACGCTTTCAGGTTCAGTTCAGAGATCCATTATGAATGCGTGCCCCTTTATAAACTAACCGCGATCCCGTTCTCAAGGACGCGGCGGGAGAACGTGTGCGCACACGCAGGGAAAAGGTGTCACGGTATTGTGCAAAGCATAAAGGGATGATGACAACTCAACCTGCCTGAGAGAGTCATCAGACGGCGTGATGGGGATTAGTATTGAGTTTGCCGGGATATCAGGTTTAAACTGTCCACCGTTCCCCTCCCGTGGATTTCACGCTTGAGCTCCTGGACGGCTTCTTCTCCGTAACGGCTCTTTTAAAATATGCATCAGCTCCTGGAGCCGTCGCTCTGATGTTGTGCAATAAATGCTTGATAAGTTAAATCTAGTCTGGACAGACACTGCTTTCCTTCTCTTGGTTTCTTTTGTTTGACACCCACACTCATGAAACTTTGCCCAGGGGCTTTTATTGTGGGTCCATCCAAAATATGGTTAAAAAACAGGCTTGTTGCTCATGCATTTTACTGCATTTACTGCTTTTGTCAAAAAGGGGACAATTTCATATCGCTGCATAGGTGACAAATAAAGATGCACAAAAGAAATCTTTAAAAAAAAAAAAATGTTGGTTTGTCAAAACTTGTAAAAAAAAATATTTATTACGTTTTAGACTACATCTTGAATAAATACATTGTGTGTATCTTACATTTATTTTTTAAAAATGTTATTAAAAATAATTATTAATAGGGAGCCAAAGTACCAATATGCTGCTAAACTGATTTTTTAAATAATTTATTTTAAATTAAATAAAAAAAAAAATTTATAAAAAATATGTTGTCCAAAGCAACCTAAACATGTGGACTTAAAAACTTAAAATATTATTAAAAATAATAATTATTAGTGAGTCAAAGAATCAGAATTTTAAATAAATGTATTTTTTAAATGTTCATATTTATTTATTTATATATATATATATATTTTTAAATTTACATTTCTTAAAATATGCTGCTAAACCAATTTTTTTTAATAAATAAATAATTTATTTTAATTAAATAAAAAAATATATAAAAAATATTTTATCCAAAGCAACCTAAACATGTGGAGTACCTTAATAAAAAAACTTAAATTATTAAAAATAATAATTATTAGTGATCCAAAGTACCAGAATTTCTATCTTTATTTATATTTTAAAATTAAAAGTTTTACAATATGCTGCTAAACCTATTTTTTTAAATAAATAATTTATTTTAAATAAATACAAAATTATAACAAAATATTATATTATAAAAATATAATGTCAGTAATTTTTTTCCTCAGTTCAAGCTTAAACAGTCACATCAACTTTATAAAATGATACAAATTATTACTTATATAATTTATAATATTATAAGAAAATACAAAATGTTATGTCAAAATGAGACACTTTTCTTCAGTACAAACTCAGTTACATTTTATAATATTTTATAATATTATAAAAAACATGAAATATAATGCCAAATTCTTTCAAAACAAATCTCAGCCTTTTAATGAGACATTTTTCCTCATTATGGCCGCAAAACAGTCGCATCAACTTCATAAACGTATAAAAATGATAATTCATATAATTTATAATATTATAAAAAACATTTTAAAATGACTTTTTTCTTCATTGCGAGCTCAGAACAGTCACAACAACTTTTAAATCTCATAAAAAATTTATTTTAATTCAAAAATGTTAATGAAAGACATCTAATTCTAAACTAAGTGAACTGAAAATGTATATAGTATGGCCGAAACACAACATGACGTCCTTCCTGTGAGCGTCCAGATTCTGTTTTAACATCTTGAATTTGCTTTTGTTTCCTTTAATCGTCTACAAATCCCCAGTGGAAACGAAGGCATTACAGAGTTACAAATGCTTTTGAAAGACATGTGACGGCTCTCAGACACAAGGGGGGAGCAATTAGGATTTAGCCTGTGTTTTTGGCTGCGAGGGTGCTGGCGAGCCTGTGTGCAAACAAAGTTTACCGTCAACCTAATCGCTTGTGACAGGAAACCCAGAGCCTCCACCAACCGGCTGAAAGATTACAAGCACAAAGGCAAGAGAAGCAGGACATCTGTAATACTACGGTATACGAACACGCACCCAAACTCAATAAGCACAAGCATTCGCAACCGAACTCAGACGTGATAATCATATCCGAGGTCTTCTTGGAAGGAGCGGGCCTGTGTTTGTTTTATATGAAGCAACAGAAAGAGCTGGAAGGTTTCCTCTGCTACAGTACACAGACCTCATAATCCTCATAGATCCTGTCAGCACACACAAGCAGAGAGGGATCAAAACAAAACCTCGGGCCAAAAAACTAACTCTCTCTCTCCGAGAAAGAGGTCGCGTCTCAAAAGCAAGCGGCGATCAGACTTGGCAGGGCTCCTGAGTGGCCTTAGTGAGGTTTTTACCCTCGCGTCTCATTCATTTCACACTGTTTACATACTCGCATAAACCCATAATCGCTTTCACCCGCAATGTTTTACTGATATTCACACGTTTATGTTTATGTTTATTTGGTTATCGGTATCATGTCTTCTGATAAATGCCATCTAGTGGACATCTAAAGAACAGCAGCAACACGAATACGTTCACTTTAAATTACCTTCATATTTTAATTGAACTATTTACAGTCATTATTGCTTAAGTTACAGAAATGCTTAAAAAATGTTAATATTCATAATGCTTTATATCGTCGGGGTCTAAAGATTCTTTAGTTTTGACTGTCAAAATGCAGAAATAAAACAATATAATCTGTATAGTATAGTGAGCCAAATTTGTAAAAATATTTTTACAATAATTAATATTAACAATAATTAAAATATCAGATCTGCAAACTGGTTATCCAATTCTTAAAATAAAAAGGAAAATGGGTTATCGATACATGTCAAAAAACAGAAATAAAACAATTATTATAAATGATTTTGCATTTCTGTTATCAGACACTTAATAATCTGTATCATATTTAAAATAAAAATAAATGATTATTATTAATAATATTAATAATTATTATTAGTGCAAAGGCAAACAACCAGAAATTTTAAAATCTAAAAAAATAGATCTAAATAAATCTAAATAATTTTTTCTTTTATTTTTTATATTTTAAAATGTACATTTATATCTTTTACAATAATTAACAATAATTAAAAATCAGATCTTTAAATCAGATGTCAATCACCAGATGTCAGAAAGCAGAAATACGACAATAATTATCAATTATTTTAGGTATCAAATTTAGTTATCAGCTATCAGACACTTAAACATAAAAATAATGGGTATCATATTTTAAATAACTAAATTATTAATAATAATACTTATTAGTTAGCCAAGAATTTGTACAAGTACCAGAATTTTAAATGTTTTTTTTTTTTTTTTTTTTTTTTGTCTACAATAATTAATAATCATCTTATATAAATATAAGTATTAGATGTAAAAAAAAAAAATCATCAGATGTCAAAAAGCAGAAATAAAACATTAATAAATATAATGGTTCTGCATTTCTTTTTTTAACACTTAAACATACAAATAATCATAGTTGGGAACTGTTTTTATTTGATTTATTTATGTTTTTTATATATTGTTTATATAATAATAATAATAATAGTATGTTTTGAACTAGTTGCAAGTGATTAAGGGCTTTAGTGAGTAGATAGTCCAGAAACGAGCTTATAAAAGCATAGATAACAGTTTCAGCATCGTATACGGACAATGTTGCGAAAGTAAAAAAACAAATTTGGGTTCAAAACATAATTCGGAATCAAATAGTACCCCAAGATTCCTTATAATGTGTGATGAAAGAAACCATAACTCTGTCAACATGAATGTAGAAGTCATGTTGAGAAAACACAAGAGATTTAAGGCCTACTAACAGGATTTCGGTTTTGTCAGTATTCAGTTTTAAGACGTTTTGAGCCATCCATACTTTGAGATCTTGTAGACAGGAAGTGATGGAAGGGGGAGGAAACAGTATTGGGCTGAAAGGTAAGACAGATTTGTGTATCATCAGCTATAACTATGGAAATTAAGACCATATGGCGCTGAAGGATCTGAAGTATATAGATTAGAAACAGAAGCGGACTGAGAACGGACCCTTGAGGTACACCACAGGAAACAGTGACAGAGCGAGATTTCTGTTTATTAATGCTAATGAATTGTTGCCTGTCCAAGAGATATGAAGCCATGGAAAGACAGTACCAGTGATACTGACAGCAGCTAGATGAGATTAAAACAGTATTAAAAGCTGCACTCAGATCCAAGAGACACCAGAATCATATTATTTATATTTAAAGGGAAAATGGGTTATCGATACATATCAAAAAGCAGAAATAAAACAATAATTATAGATGATTCTGCATTTCTGTTATCAGACACTTAATAATCTGTATCATATTTAAAATAAAACTAAACTATTATTATTAATAATATTAATAATTATTATTAGTGAGGCAGACAACCAGAAATTTAAATATCTTTTTAAAAATACATATATTTTTTTAATTTATTTTTTATATTTTAAAATGTACATTTATAAATTTTGAAATAATTAACAATAAATAAAAATTAGATCTTCAAATCAGTTATCCCATAAAAAAAACAAAAAACAATCACTATATGTCAAAAAGCAGAAATAAGACAATAATTATCAGATTATTTTAGGTATCAAATTTAGTAATCAGTTATCAGGCACTAAAACATAAAAATACTGGGTATCATATTTTAAATAACTAAATTATTAATAATAATACTTATTAGTTAGCCAAAGTACCAGAATTTTAAATGTTTTTTTTTTGTCTACAATAATTAATAATCAACAATAATTAAAATTCAGATCTGTTATCCAATATAAAAAATATAAGTATTAGTTGTTAAAAAAAAAATCACCAGACGACAAAAAACATTAATAAATATAATGGTTCTGAATTTCTTCTTTTTTTTTAACATTTAAATATAAAAATAATCATAGTTGGGAACTGTTTTTATTTGATTTATGTTTTTTTTAATGTATTGTTTATATAATAATAATAATAATAATATGTTTTTAACTAGTTGCAAGTGATTAAAGGCTTTAGTGAGTAGGCCACAAAACAAAGAGATACAATAGTCCAGACATGAGGTTTTAAAGGCACGGATAACCGTTTCGCCATCTTTGAGATTTAGTATACGGACATGTTGTGAAAGTCAAAAAATTACAGTATTGGGCTGAAAGGTAAGACAGATTTGTGTATCATCAGCTATAACTATGGAAATGACACTGAGACCATGACACTGGATGATCTGACCAAGAGGAAGCATTTAGATTAGAAACAGAAGCGGACCAAGAACGGACCCTTGAGGTACACCACTGGAAACAGTGACAGAGAGAGATTTCTGTTTATGAATGCTAATGAATTGTTGCCTGTCCAAGAGATATGAAGCCATGGAAAGACAGTACCAGTGATACCGACAGCAGCTAGATGAGATTAAAACAGTATTAAAAGCTGCACTCAGATCCAAAACTGCACCAGAATCATATTATTTATAATATATTTGGTTTTGTGTTTATTTAGAATAATCAAAAACATGAATATAATCTGTATCACTTGTTTAAAACAAAAGAGCCAATCTCTGTGAAGTCTGTGTCTGTTCTCACGATGGTTGGCCCCGCCTCTGTCTCCGCCCCCGCCCTCACCGCGATCGCTCTCTCAGCGTTTGGCCCTGTATGTTTGAGTTGCCATTCAAGCATCAAAGCACATTTAAAGTTGTTCAAAACAAACAGGCCGGCATTCTGCTGCCGCTGCTCGCAGTAGCCGCAGGTTCCCCCCCCCCCACCTCTCTCTCTCTCTCTCCCTCTCTCGGTCGTTCCCCCTCCTCCTCTGTAACGAGTCCAGAACATCCTGTTCTCTGAGTCAGTCAAGCTCCAAGCCCGTCGGGAATAACCGTATTTGTGGCTGAGCTGAGGGGCTAACAGAAATGGCCCAGTTGCTTTGACCTATACTGTTTTAATAAAATCACTCTGAGCGTAAACATTGCTGCGGGGCCAGACGTTACTGCCACAGCGAGCGCTGCTGTTTCGTAACTTGTGCCCCTCCATTAGATCAGTGTGAACCTTGCTAGGGTAAACACACGACTACTGAGCGCATGAGGTCAAGCAGCACGGCCTTACAGCTACTGAGACCCGTCCACACCTGAAATCAAAGGAATATTCTTGGTCCAATACAATCTGAGCTCCATCGATAGCATCTGAGGCATTATATCGATTACCACAGACCATCATTTTGACTCAATCAAATCATGAATAGCAGTGACACATCTAGTTTACATGGCGTAAACTCCACCAACAGGAATTATGCTGGTAACGCACATTCATCCACCTAGAAAAGTAGTTCCACCTCTAAAACAAGCAATTTAAACACTAAATCTAGAGAAAGATCACCTACTCACTATTACTCATTATATACTAAAATGTCAAATAATATATAATGACAGCATATGTACACAAATACAACTACTAAATGATTTAAATCCAATGATGATTTTGTGTAAATATACTAAATTGTAATCGTAATATTAAGTTTAATATTTAATTTATATATATATATGTAAATATAGTGTAAATATACACATATAATTTAGTTTTAATTTTAAAATTTAGTTTACATTTTAAATGTATTATATATTTAATATATATTTACAAAATAATCTTAAAACTACTAATAAGTGATTTAAATGCCAAATGATGATTTTGTTTATATATACTAAATTGTAATTGTAATATTAATTTTAATCCTGTAAGTATTTTAATTGTAAAAGTTTGTTTAAATTTTACATGCATTATATGAACATTTATTCTGTATTCTGTATATTTACAAAATAATATACAGGTGCTGGTCATATAATTAGAATATCATCAAAAAGTTCATTTTTTTATTATAAATTATTTTTAAAAATGAAACTTTCATATATTCTAGATTCCCTACATGTAAAGTAAAACATTTCAAAAGTTTTTTTTTTTAAAAATTGATGATTAGAGCGTACAGCTCATGAAAGTCCAAAATCCAGTATTTCAAAATATTAGAATATTTCCTAAGATCAATCAAAAAATGGATTTGCAAAACAGAAAAGTTCAAGTTCTTTAAAGTATGTTCTTTTGTGCACTCAATACTTGATCGGCAGGACATATTACAGCAAATGACTTGCTCCTAGCACAAATTACTGCATCAGTGAAGTGTGGCATGGAAGTGATCAGCCTGTGGCACTGCTGAGGCACTATTGAGCCTTCAGATCATCTGTATATTGTTGGATCGACTGTTTCTCATCTTTCTCTTGAAAATATCCCATAGATTCAGGTCAGGCATGTTGGCTGGCCAATAAAGCACAGTAATATCATGGTCAGCAAACCACTTGGAAGTGGTTTTTGCACTGTGGGCAGGTGCTAAAGTCCTGCTGGAAAAGGAAATCAGCATCTCCATAAAGCTTGTCAGCAGATGGAAGCATAAAGTGCTCCAAAATCTCCTGGAAGATGGCTGCATTGACTTTGCACTTGATAAAACACAATGGACCAACACCAGCAGACGTCACGGCCCCCCCAAATCATTATTGACTTCAGAAACTTCACACTAGACTTCAAGCAGCTTGGATTCTGTGCCTCTCCAGTCTTCCTTTAGACTCTGGGACCATGATTTCAACATGAAATGCAAAATTTACTTTTATCTGAAAAGAGGACTTTCGACCACTGTTCACTGTCCAGTTCTTTTTCTCCTTAGCCCAGGTAAGATGCTTCTGACGTTGTCTCTGGTTCAGAAGTGGCTTGGTAGTCCTTTTCCTGAAGATGTCTGAGTGTGGTGACTCTTGATGCGCTGACTCCAGCTTCATTCTACTCATTGTGAAGCTCTCCCAAGTGTTTGAATTGGCTTTACTTGACAGTATTCTCAAGCTTGTGGTCATCCCTGTTGCTTGTGCACCTTTGCCTACCCAATTTCTTCCTTCCAGTCAACTTTGCATTTAATATGCTTTGATATACACTCTGTAAACAGCCACCCCATTCAGTAATGACCTTCTGTGACTTACTCTCTTTGTGGAGGGTGTCAATGATTGTCTCCTGGACCATTGCCAAGTCAGCAGTCTTCCCCATTAGTGTGGTTTCAAAGAACAAAAGATACCCGGAATTTATACTGTAGGGATGGTCATTTAATGAAACTCAAATGTAAATATTCTAATATTTTGAGATACTGGATTTTGGACTTTCATTAGCTGTACGCTCTAATCAACAAATTAAAAAAAAAAAACTTTTGAAATGTTTTACTTTACATGTAGGGAATCTAGAATATATGAAAGTTTCATTTTTTAAAATAATTTACAATAAAAAAATGAACTTTTTCACGATATTCTAATTATATGACCAGCACCTGTATATATATATATATATATATATATATAACTTTGTAAATATACAGAATAAATGTTAATATGTATATTATACATATGTGCGTGTGATTATGTGACATAATAATAATAATATATGTGATTTAAGTGCCAAATGATGATGATTTATTTAGTGTAATATACAAAATGTATATATAAATGTATTAAACATTATTCTTTTGTACATTTGTATATACGGTATATCCTCTTGGGAGTGATTTCAGTCCTTGTATTAAATGTAAAAGAGATGATTTTCCACACAGACAGAGAATGACCCTCATGTGATCATGGTATGCATGTCCATAAAATCTATAAAAGTCACACAGCCAAAGAACAAAAATCTCTGATTTTAATCGGTACTTTGCTGACCTCCAGGACCTCCACACTACTAATCCAACAACTTATGAAGGACATTTTAGGGTCTTTTTCCAGAGAAATGTGGAGAATAGGCTGCTGTGCTCATGGGGGCGTGGCTAGTTGTCTGTCATCGAGCTGTCAATCAAAGAACATATGAGTCATGGGGCAGTCAGAACAATGTGAGTGAGCTGACCTCAGCTCTCAAAGGTCATGCTCCCTAGTATGAATAAAAACACAATTAGTCCTGATGGATCGTTTCACTATATATGGAGCATTGTGAGACACACAATGTGTCCGTTTGAAATTGAGCTTCAGATACGATATCATATGCATATGAGCTTTGTGTGAGGAACAGATTATATCTGTTTTCTGCTAAAATAACCAAGCGTGTTTGGAACAACAGATTAGATAATGCATGCATCATTTGCATACTTAAACATGACATTTCAGAAAATATAATCCTTTATAGTTTGTAGAGCGATTCAGATTTGGCCTGTTTACTACACAAGCTGCCTAATTCCTCTCACAAAGTTACTCCACACTCCCGAAATGACGGAGTGACATAACCTCCGAAATAAGGATTAAATATGAAGCCACAACATCTGCCTGTGGATATATACTGATATCTAAAGAAAAACACACAGGACATCATGTTTGTAAGTACAGTAAGCATATTAAACTAGATGTAGGCCTGTTCGGTATTTGGGAGAATCAAGACAAACCTAATAGGATTCAGATGAAAGATGAACAGCTGTAACATTACATTACATTCAACAAGCAGATTTAAATATACGGACATAAAGGCAATTACAGCATCAGTAGGTCAGTATGTACGTGTGTTTACATCAGCGGCGCTATTGAGAGTCTCTCAGTCTCACCTGTGTTTAGAGGCTTGTCACTTTTGATAAAATTACAGATCACATGACTATAAAGTGACCAAAGTCAGCACGGTGCCATCAGCCCCTGCTGGTAGATGCAGGTACTACACATTCTAGATCATTTCTGAGTGGAATATTGTCTCTTTGAATGGATTTGGATAATCAGATCTTGCAGAAACACCACCTGATCAGTCAGTCAGTGGGACGCTGAACTTATGCTAAATATCACAGGAGAGATAATGAAGCAAATAGGTGGTGTATTCTGAACACAAATGAATACTTTAGCTGAACTTTGTGGATTATGTAACTAATAATGTCTTCAGTTTTCCCGTTTGAACAACTAACTAGTCTCCGGAAAGTCTCTCAGTACACTAATTGAGTTAACTGTCCGTGAAGCACCGTTTATATGGAGCAAACACCCTTAGGAATTACTGACAGATGAGTTCAGATCATTTCTGAATGTTTCACACAATCTGTCCATAGATATTAAGTAGAAATGATGAGCACAAACCAGAAAAGCCACAAAAAGGGGAAATAATGCAACCCAAGCTCATTGGAAAAACGTGCCTCTGTCTGCATTATTACAAATGATTACATAATTACAAACTTTATATCTCACAATTCTGACTTTATATCTCGCAATTCTGACTTTATAACTCACAATTCTGACTTTATAACTCGAAATTCCGACTTTATATCTCACAATTCTGACTTTATAACTCGAAATTCTGACTTTCTAACTCGCAATTCTGACTTTCTAACTCGAAATTCTGACTTTATAACTCGCAATTCTGACTTTATAACTCGAAATTCCGACTTTATAACTTGCAATTCCGACTTTATAACTCGAAATTCTGACTTTATATCTCACAATTCTGACTTTCTAACTCGAAATTCCGACTTTATATCTCACAATTCTGACTTTATAACTCGCAATTCTGACTTTATATCTCACAATTCTGACTTTCTAACTCGAAATTCTGACTTTATATCTCACAATTCTGACTTTCTAACTCGAAATTCTGACTTTATATCTCACAATTCTGACTTTATAACTCGCAATTCTGACTTTATATCTCACAATTCGGACTTTATAACTCGCAATTCTGACTTTATATCTCACAATTCTGACTTTATAACTCGAAATTCCGACTTTATAACTCGCAATTCTGACTTTACAACTCGAAATTCTGACTTTATATCACGCAATTCTGACTTTATATCTCGCAATTCTGACTTTATATCTCGCAATTCTGACTTTATAACTCGAAATTCTGACTTTATAACTCCCAATTCTGACTTTATATCACGCAATTCTGACTTTATAACTCGCAATTCTGACTTTATAACTCCCAATTCTGACTTTATATCACGCAATTCTGACTTTATATCTCACAATTCTGACTTTATAACTCGAAATTCCGACTTTATAACTCGAAATTCTGACTTTATAACTCGCAATTCTGACTTTATATCACGCAATTCTGACTTTATATCTCGCAATTCTGACTTTATAACTCGAAATTCTGACTTTATAACTCCCAATTCTGACTTTATATCTCACAATTCTGACTTTATATCTCGCAATTCTGACTTTATATCTCCCAATTCTGACTTTATAACTCGCAATTCTGACTTTATATCTCCCAATTCTGACTTTATTACTCTAAATTCTGACTTTATAATTCGCAATTCTGACTTTATATCTCGCAATTCTGACTTTATAACTCGCAATTCTGACTTCATAACTCGAAATTCTGACTTTATATCTCACAATTCTGACTTTCTAACTCGAAATTCCGACTTTATATCTCACAATTCTGACTTTATAACTCGCAATTCTGACTTTATATCTCACAATTCTGACTTTCTAACTCGAAATTCTGACTTTATATCTCACAATTCTGACTTTCTAACTCGAAATTCTGACTTTATATCTCACAATTCTGACTTTATAACTCGCAATTCTGACTTTATATCTCACAATTCGGACTTTATAACTCGCAATTCTGACTTTATATCTCACAATTCTGACTTTATAACTCGAAATTCCGACTTTATAACTCGCAATTCTGACTTTACAACTCGAAATTCTGACTTTATATCACGCAATTCTGACTTTATATCTCGCAATTCTGACTTTATATCTCGCAATTCTGACTTTATAACTCGAAATTCTGACTTTATAACTCCCAATTCTGACTTTATATCACGCAATTCTGACTTTATAACTCGCAATTCTGACTTTATAACTCCCAATTCTGACTTTATATCACGCAATTCTGACTTTATATCTCACAATTCTGACTTTATAACTCGAAATTCCGACTTTATAACTCGAAATTCTGACTTTATAACTCGCAATTCTGACTTTATATCACGCAATTCTGACTTTATATCTCGCAATTCTGACTTTATAACTCGAAATTCTGACTTTATAACTCCCAATTCTGACTTTATATCTCACAATTCTGACTTTATATCTCGCAATTCTGACTTTATATCTCCCAATTCTGACTTTATAACTCGCAATTCTGACTTTATATCTCCCAATTCTGACTTTATTACTCTAAATTCTGACTTTATAATTCGCAATTCTGACTTTATATCTCGCAATTCTGACTTTATAACTCGCAATTCTGACTTCATAACTCGAAATTCTGACTTTATAACTCGCAATTCAGACTTTATATCTTGCAATTCTGACTTTATATCTTGCAATTCTGAGAAATAAAGTCAGAATTGTGAGATAAAAAGTTGCAATTACCTTTTTTATTTTTTTTATTTGGTGGCTGAAAACAAGCTTCCATAGTTGTAAACAAACAGATATTGACTAAATCCTAAAAATACCAATTTAAATGTATTTAATTGTTTTTAATTTATTAATTTATTTTATTCTTATTGTAAAAATATACATATAACAAAGAACCAAGTTCCTTCATGTTAACTCAAATACTGTTGTGTGGCTTTCCCTTTCCCCTTACTATATAAAGGAAAACACACTAGTTGCCATCGCATCCATTGAGAAAAATCCTGGGCTCGGCGAGGGGAGGGGGGACGCATGTCACTGTGTGTATGTGTGTCAGTATGCGACTTTGTACTCTGTGTTCTGAGTGTACAGTGTTGTGTAACAATCTCAAAGGCAGATTATTTCCACTAATGGAATGTCCGTTTGGACTGAAGTGCACACAGCTGAAAATGAACACAAAATAACTTATTTTTAAAGCAGAACGGTTGGGTAAAAAGTGATTTGTAGTTGCTCAACAATCCTCGGCAATCTCCAATCACACCACACAGATTACTGTGTTTATTTGGTATCATGCCAGTTTGTTTCAAAACAAAAAGCACAGACTAAACTCTCACTCTGCTCGTCTGGAATAATCACTAACCTAGATTAAGACATCATTAGCACTCAGAACCAGCTGGGCTCAAAAGGTGGTCCGGCTGAGCGCCGTTTCAGACAGGATTCAGACTCAACAAACCCAGCAGGCTCACTCGAAGAGAGTCACCAAACCCAGTCACCCTTGAGAAACCCAGCCGTCGGCATGAAGGTGATGTGGGGTCGGTCACATGGGCTCACGCCATCTGCCTCACCAACATTCCCTCCAAACAGAGGGACAAGAGCGACCTACGGCGTGTTCGTTTACATGACGAGTCCTCTGATGCGCTGGTTTCTCTGCTAGGGACTTAGAAAATGAAACAAATACAAAGTAACGTTCTAGTAACGTTAATAGAATGTTTAAAGTTACATGGTCTTTAATAATGTTCTCAAAATATGAGCACAAAAATATTATACATCGTTTATGATGTTTTTTTCTGAAACATTTTATTTGGACATCAGTCTAACGTTTTTAAAATGTTACTTTTTTCAGAATGTTCAGAGAACATTCAAAAGTAACATTCCGATAATGTTTGCAAAATGGAATGTTCACAAAAACATTAAAAAAACGGAATGTTTAATCAGAAATAACGTTTTTAGAACTTAAAAAATAAAAAAATTTTGGTGGCTGGGGTCTTACAAACTTACAAATGAGACTAAAATGAATTATACAACACTGTTAAAAATATTTTTTGGAAGGTATAAATTATTGGAGTGTTTTACTTTTAAAAAAATCATGTTTAATTCAATGTGTTGCCATTTCTTTGTAATTATTTGCAAAAAGTTTTTTTCAGATGGACATCAACACTCAAACATTAACAGTGTCTGGAAATGTTCCTCCATCCTCCAGTTCAATGAGTTCATCGCAACTCTTCTGAACCGCGCTTCTCAGCAGGCGGGTTGTTACCCCAAAAACGGGTCACAACTGACAATATCACACATCATGAACAGAAATTGCTTCTCATGTCTTTTGTTGATATCAAAATCTGTGTCCAATTAAAATCTTTGTGCAACTCCATTGTGATAGAAGCCAAATTAGACAGAGGTCAACATGAACCTCAAAACTACAAGTATAATTTGCAATTTGTTTGAACCACATGCAGGCTCAAATATGAGTTACAGCTATTAGCTATGTTTAGTGACCAATGTAAAATCTTAAATCAAAACTATAAGAACCACTTACTAAACACAAAGAGGCAGTCTCACTTAATAAAGCGGACCTATTATGCCCCTTTTACAAGATGTAATATAAGTCTCTGGTGTGCTCAGAATGTGTCTGAAGTTTCAGCTCAAAATAGATCATTTATTATAACATGTTCTAAATGCCCATTTTTGAGTGGAAAGAAAAACATGCTGTTTTTGTGCATGTAAATGCAAATGAGCTGCTGCTCCCCGCCCCCTTTCCAGAAGAAGGCGGAGCCTGTACAACTCCTGCATCAGATACTCTGCCAAAAACAAAACATCTGTTTGGATTTGATTATCATAGCGGTCACGTTCACGTGACATTGGAGTTCTTCGTCATCATAAAAGTTTATTATCTGCATGTTTTAAAGCAATAACATTATTGATATATGGTTTTCTGAGCGCACACATCTGAAGCACGCGCACAGAAAGCTGACTGTCAGACGGTGCGTTGTGTGAGTATCAAACTAAGTTCTCTTTCATGTCTTATTGCACTTAAACTATCAAATACACACAAGATTACGTCAAAAACACACAAAGTTCACAAACACAGTCGATTATGTCTGTGAAAGTAAACAGCAGGGAAAGAAATCACATGTGTGTATTAGATGTGTGTATTAAAGTGACAGCAGCGTAATATACAGTATCTACTGCTGTAAATGATGTTAATATGAACCAAACAACAAAAGAAAAACAGAAAATCACTCACTGCTCTTGACTGAATAACTTTAGTAGCTTTAATAAGAATACATTTCTTACTTGAATGCTGCTGTTAAATGCTCTAAACATGGCGGACTGTGTACAGCTCACTGAGGGGAGGAGCTAAGCTCATAGGGCGGAGTCTGTCAGCAGTAGTGGGTGGGGCTTCCCCTACTCTTACGTAAGATCTGGAACTGGTTGTCTGGAGAGACTGTTTATGATATATGGAGATTATAAATAAAGGAGTAGGTGGATTTTTGCCATTCTAGGCTGGCTGTTTATGCACACATCTGTGTTTAAACACCTCATAAAAGTGAATTTTGCATAATAGGCCCACTTTAATGCATGCATTTGGCATATGTTTTTATCCAAAACCTCTTTAATCAGTTTACAGAGCTAGAAACAACCTTCAATGCACCAGATCCATTTCAAATCCACACTTAATAGGGTTCAAGATAATTAAGCATTATCAAAAACTATAGCAGGTCAAACGGGGTAAATGACGGCCTTCAACCAAGTTTACCTGGATCTGACTCTGCCTACAGTAGCATGACTGTATTCAGGGTATAAAACATTCATCCAAACGGCTCTAGTTTCATTACATAACAGGGTTTATTCCTTATTTTGAAAACAGTGCAAGTCTTTCTTGGATAGAGAACATTGCAAACTTGTTCTTTGTGGGTTTAAGTTCGTCTGACGCTCAGATAAATGCCGTCCACACACACAAAGGCCTCGTTTTTTTTATTCTTGGTGACGCCAAATGTGTTTTAATCCTTGAACACCGTAAACACACATTTAGACAAACAAACATACAGTCTAATCATGGAAGAAAGGTGAGGTAGAGAGGGGGAAGAGCAACAAATCTAGTTCTGAAATATCACATTCAGCTGCATCAATAGCATTAAATCAGATTAAATCTTTTGTACAGTAGATATTTGGAGGGATCAGTGGTAAATTTGATTTGTTTGACTTTATATTAAAACCTTTCTCTGCAAACGTAAGCATTAGCACACTGCTGCGATGCAGATTATCACAGAAGGGAGCGATACGAGTCTTTCCTCAATGACGCTGATGGACGATCATAAACAATAATATTACAGCCTGATTCACGTCTGCTATATCTAATTCATTCACAATCAACTCAGTGTTTGAGTGTTTCTGATAATATGAGCACTTTTTTTCATGCTCACTAGTTTATTTCATTTGTCTATTAACAATGTCCAATAGTGTATAAACATGAATTACAGAATTCTGTCATTTATGAAATTTTCTCTGAACCGAATGATGATCTCAAAAGCATTATGTGATGAAAAAGTAATTTTAAACATTTTGTACTATAATGGTTGAAGCTTCTATGTTTCTAAATACACATGATTAATTAATAGTTTCACTCCATTTGACAAAATTCCATCTTAATTGTAAATTATGCACTATATTCATGCAAATATTCAAGTGATTTTACTTTTTATTCACACGTCACACAGATTTCATCTTATTTTATCTCCTTTGCAAACCAATATACTAACTTTTGATGCCACAAATGAGAAATGAGTTGTAATTAATGTAAACACTGACATTATTTTCACAAAATAAATATTACAATGATTTACAGTATGTTATTGTACAAACCCGATTCCAAAAAAGTTGGGACACTGTACAAATTGTGAATAAAAAAGGAATGCAATAATTTACAAATCTCATAAACTTATATTTTATTCACAATAGAATATAGATAACATATCAAATGTTGAAAGTGAGACATTTTGAAATGTCATGCCAAATATTGGCTCATTTTGGATTTCATGAGAGCTACACATTCCAAAAAACTTGGGACAGGTAGCAATAAGAGACCGGAAAAGTTAAATGTACATATAAGGAACAGCTGGAGGACCAATTTGCAACTTATTAGGTCAATTGGCAACATGATTGGGTATAAAAAGAGCCTCTCAGAGTGGCAGTGTCTCTCAGAAGTCAAGATGGACAGAGGATCACCAATTCCCCCAATGCTGCGGCGAAAAATAGTGGAGCAATATCAGAAAGGAGTTTCTCAGAGAAAAATTGCAAAGAGTTTGAAGTTATCATCATCTACAGTGTATAATATCATCCAAAGATTCAGAGAATCTGGAACAATCTCTGTGCGTAAGGGTCAAGGCCGGAAAACCATACTGGATGCCCGTGATCTTCGGGCCCTTAGACGGCACTGCATCACATACAGGAATGCTACTGTAATGGAAATCACAACATGGGCTCAGGAATACTTCCAGAAAACATTGTCGGTGAACACAATCCACCGTGCCATTCGCCGTTGCCGGCTAAAACTCTATAGGTCAAAAAAGAAGCCATATCTAAACATGATCCAGAAGCGCAGGCGTTTTCTCTGGGCCAAGGCTCATTTAAAATGGACTGTGGCAAAGTGGAAAACTGTTCTGTGGTCAGACAAATCAAAATTTGAAGTTCAGAAGCCTGCATCTCTGATGGTATGGGGTTGCATGAGTGCGTGTGGCATGGGCAGCTTACACATCTGGAAAGGCACCATCAATGCTGAAAGGTATATCCAAGTTCTAGAACAACATATGCTCCCATCCAGACGTCGTCTCTTTCAGGGAAGACCTTGCATTTTCCAACATGACAATGCCAGACCACATACTGCATCAATTACAACATCATGGCTGCGTAGAAGAAGGATCCGGGTACTGAAATGGCCAGCCTGCAGTCCAGATCTTTCACCCATAGAAAACATTTGGCGCATCATAAAGAGGAAGATGCAACAAAGAAGACCTAAGGCAGTTGAGCAACTAGAAGCCTGTATTAGACAAGAATGGGACAACATTCCTATTCCTAAACTTGAGCCACTTGTCTCCTCAGTCCCCAGATGTTTGCAGACTGTTATAAAAAGAAGAGGGGATGCCACACAGTGGTAAACATGGCCTTGTCCCAACTTTTTTGAGATGTGTTGATGCCATGAAATTTAAAATCAACTTATTTTTCCCTTAAAATGATACATTTTCTCAGTTTAAACATTTGATATGTCATCTATGTTGTATTCTGAATAAAATATTGAAATTTGAAACTTCCACATCATTGCATTCCTTTTTTATTCACAATTTGTACAGTGTCCCAACTTTTTTTGGAATCGGGTTTGTATTCATCAGTCTTTTGGATTAGATTATATTTTTTTTATGATGGGATTTCATAGGAAAAGTCAGTGTCTGTAACAAAAGTAAAACAATAAAATTAGTGCTGTCAAATCGATTATATATGTAAGTGTGGGTATGTGTGTATTTATATATATATATATAATATATGTATACACACACACTCATATACATACTTACACATATATATTTACAAACTTTTCTGTTTGATGCGATTATTCGCAAATTATCGCATCTAACATAAAAGTCTGTATATATATGTATGTATGTATATGGGTCAATGACATGACGGGTTATTTTTTTGTCCAAAGGCCTTAATAATAATAAAAAACAAAGATATGACATCCAAAGTATGTAAGGTAGTACAAGTAGATCTCTTTTATTGAATCCAAAAGGTTTTAATTATATTTTGCTACATATAAAGGTATTTTAAAGATTTTAAAGTGTTAAAAGGTCATTTGGTTTAACCGTCCAAAGGCCAATACAGCCATTTCATTTGTGATTAAGATATCTTAAAATGTAATGTGTATATATTTTTTATCCTGGCATGATTTTATAACATCATATATCAACATAGTGCAAAATGGTATTAAAATTATGTGTAGAAGTCGTTGCTTTGTTATGAGAAAGAATGTCCGGAACAATGAATTTCATTGATGTCATTCGGAGTAACCAATATAAAGGGACCATTTTGGATCAAGTCATGTGGTCAATATCATGTGACATCATTCAGACACCTGCAAAGGACCACATGGTCATGAAGCAAAGTAACTAACTCTCTGTTAACTATTTGAAAAATTCATGTTTTCACTTGTTCATACGCATGTCCCGAAACATCAGGTCATTCGGTACAACCGCTATAAAACATGGAAAATGTTGTAATATTTTAAAAACTTGAACTAAATTTAAAATGTTTGATTGTCCTTTTGCTAGCTAGCTAGATATCAGCCTGTTAGCATTGTTTGAAAATATCGTCATTCGGTAAAACCAAAAGTGTCATTCAGTAAAACCGAAATTTTGGTTAAACCAAATGACTTTTTGGTGACAAATTTTGTCCATCTTGTAAAAAATGACAAAAGCAGTGTTAATTGATTATAAAAACCACATAATCTCATTGTTAACACTTCATAAAACTTCAAAATTAATTATATCTCCATTATGTTTTTTTACACTTTTTGTGTAAAAATATTCATTAATGACCCATATATACACAAACACACACACATACATACACACATATATATTTACAAACTTTTATGTTTGATGCAATTAATCGCGATTTATCGATTTGACAGCACTAATTTTATTGTATATAAACAAATATAATATAAACAAAGGCATTTTAAAACACTGAGGGCACAATAAAACATTTCCAAGTTTTAATTAACGCAACACAAATTTTAAATCTGTTAGTTTTAATAAAAATGAACCCCATAAAAGAAACACACGAGTACTTGGTCTTAATTGACTCTAAATGGCGTTATTAAAAGACGATAAATAATAAGATCTGAAGAAAACGTCTCCTACATCTGATTCATTCACCTTCTGATCTCACTGTAAGTGGATTCAGTGTTTGTGTTCTGCTATAATCTCTGTTGTGGTCAGTTTAGTCGTGGTGAACAGAACTCATGTGTATTCACAGTTGACTCGGTGTAGGTTACACGGACAGACGACCTCAGAGATATTCAGGGTCTCATTTCCCATCTGTCAACACGTTCAGACAAATCTGCTCAAGTCAACAAAACAACATGCATTAGAGTGGAGTGCATTTACTCACAGTAACATAAGATTTCGGAAAGCACAAATGCTCAGCGTCCACTTAAAGCTGGTGTGTGTGTGTGTGTGTGTGTGTCCTCGTTTGACCAGCATGTGTGATACCCTTCAGACAGTAGCAGCACCAGACAGCCTTCGCTTCTCACGGCCGCCTTCCCACAACCATGTTTGACAGCTCGTCCTCTGACGGAGCCTCCCTGTGGCAAGAGGGAATCTCGAGCTTTAACAATTTATCATGCCTGAGCTTTGTTGGCAATACAATGCCAACACAAGGGAATCTGCGTTCGGAGGGGGGGAATGATGAAGCTGGCATGCTGCAAAACCGTGTTGGAGAAACAAAGGCCAGCTCATGTCAACACCGGAAGCACCGGAGTACATAAACATTCTGGATATTTTTAGAACATTTCTATGTGGTTGATATGTTGTTTTGGGTGGTTGCTATGCAGTTGCACAACAACATGTAAAAAACCATTTAAAACACCTTTTTAAGGTTTTGAGACAGTTGTATAAATGTCCAAAAAAATGTCCGTCCCTCCTTACCTCCATCTACAGGTGTCAAGGTATTATGTCAAACCTTCAATCCTCTTAGGTGACCCAAACATCTATACAACATAATCTTGACAGGCAAAGCTGCCCTGCCAAACTCTGGGCAACTGTCTTAAACGCATTACACTAAACCCTAACCCAGATTACACAAATTTGTCGTTTTGACAAAAGAAGCTAGTGTCCGCGCAGGGCAGAACTTCCAAGCGAGTCGTTCTAACGGCGCTATAGGGAGTTATATATGAAAATCGCTTGCCATTCTGCCATTTGCCAGATCGTCTACTTCATCTACAAGGTCAAATCGGGTCGAGATAACCAAGGTCAAACAGTGAGATGTTGCCTTTCAAAGGATCCTAATACTAAGAATATGGTTATTTATTTTCAGTAATGTGAATGTCTCAGTTGAGCTTTATTTATTTGTATTCGGTACATTTCACTGTGGATTCTTTGGTAAATCAATCACATTCAGTCAAATGTTCTTTGTCTATGTGTCAGTAAATCAAACCAGTGACTAAACGGTCAACTTCACGTTGTTTCTCTTAGTAAGATGAAAATAATCTGTTATTTAAACAGTGATTAAATCATAAATAGAAAGCGATCAAAGAACGCTCCCTTTACAGTCGCTGGAGCTGTCAATCAAACAGAGCGAGTTTATCAGTGACTGAGTTCTGGACTCGCACCAAAACTCCTGTTTTATTCAACAAATCTCTTAGTTACTTTGTGTTTGCACTGTTAGTGATGATGAAAGCATTCGTTAGTGTGCAGAAATTGAGTTCAATGATGAGATCACTGCTTTCATGCGCTCAACAACATGTCTGAGATCGGCTACAATGTTCATCACTGCAACCTTTCATGCCATGATTAGTTAACCTTGAGAGCTGTAATAGTAAAAACGAGCTAAAAGTTCTCGAGAGAGTAATACTGCTATTTCATATTGCAAAGACGTCAGCCAATCACAGCAGTGGGTGTTTACACTGAAGTCTCACAGCGACACGCCCCTTAAAACAGAGCGTTTAAATCAGAGGACTAAAATCAGGGTAGGAAAAATGCCTTTTATATCTAAATTATGACAGTTTTTGATGTAAAAATCATACTAACATTACAAGTGCACCCTAGGAAACATTATACAACGCAGTTCATGACCCGTTTAAATCCCAAGAATCAATCTTTCAGTCTATGCTGTTTTTAGTTGATGAATGAACAGAAGTTTTATAGCACCTCCCATCTAATAAATGGCAATAAGCTTTGTGCTTTGCTCAATTTTATCACTAAATTCAGTCATTAAATGTGTTTTTGTGGCTCTTTAATGTGTAGATTGCTGTAGTGCCTCAGTTGAACTGATCATCTCTTCCTCTTTACTACTAGTTACAGCATCAATTAAACATGAATGAACATCAGAAGGAATTTTGAAAGATGCAGTACAACTTACTGAAATGAATCATGTCTCAGTCAGTTTCAACTGCAAAAAGACTTAACTAAAACAGCTTGTGAACAATGTCACATAACGTCACATTTACTTCAGAAAAGCCATTCAATGTCCAAAAACTCATTAGTCAGCCAGAGCATACTTAGAGAGGAGCATTTTAATAAATATATGCACTATATTGCATATTCATTATATTTTCACTTAAAATGTTCTTTAATATTAAATGTATGTTTGAATAAATCCATCATGTTTTTATGACAACCACCATTTAAATGTTTATATTAAAAAAATGAGTAGAAACATAATTATGTTGTTAAAAATGTATTATGACGTGAGTTAAATTATGAGTTAAATTCAATTAATTTTAACCTTTAATATTATAATGATGTACCAACTGGGGTTCCCTGTATAGTATACAGCATTAGTTGATTTTTTCTTTTTGTCATGTACTGTACCTGATAGGCCCCAATTAATCAATATCGAATCAAAATCAAATCAAATGCTTGTGAATGGAAATCAAATCTAATCGTGAAATTTGTGTCAAACATTTGCATGGAGTACATTAACACACACTCACACTCACACACACACAGTTGTGTCTACAGCTGGAGGGAAGGGCATATAAGAGTCCACCAGAAGCAAAGTACAGGAAAAGCTATAAACCTGCAGCTGCTTTCAATCAAAACATGAAATTCTGAGGTCAAAACACTTATTTCACTGAAGCTTGTAGCAATTGAAACTAGTACAGAGAACTGACATATACAGTATATATATTAAGGGTGTAATGGTACATGTATTCGTTCTGAACTGCCACGGTACAGACATCATGGTACAGTGCATACAGTCAGACGACAAATACAGTCAGTCACAGGTGATCCACACTCCAATCCAGAAGGGGGCACGTGTGGCAATGCAACGCTGTTTACTAACCGCCACAACAGGAAAAAGAGCAGAAGAAGAACCAGTGTTTCAACCGCAGAAAGACATCAGTAAAACAGCTTGAGAATAATATCTCACACAGCATTACATTTACCTCAGGCAAGTCATTTAGTGTCCACAGCATGTTAGTTCACTAGAGAAATGAAGCATTTCACTAAATATATGCTTATATATTCATTATATTTACTTTACCTGATAGGAATGTCTTAAATATTTATATATATGTTTAAATAAATTTGTCATGAAAACAAGTTATGACCGTAACTGTGTAAATGATTATATTTATAAGATTATAATATTATGTTACTGCAGTGGCATCGTTCACTCAGAGATGAAGTTTTTAACCCCTGCTGACATACTGTCCGACTATCACTCCTTCGATAATCCCGCTATTCCAGAGCGGTAAACTGCCTATAGGTCCAAAGCCAATTAAGCAACGTGACAACATCCTAATGACGGCACTCGGGATGCAAGTCTTTAGGTTAAAGCACATGCTCACAGGGCAGGAAAGCGTGGCACAAACAGGAACACTCTGGGATTAAATGTGAATCAGATGAAGTGCCTGTCTTCTTAGCTTATTTCTAATCTCTCATTGATAGATTTAATCACAGTGTGTGCTAATCAAGCATTGTTGTTTGGATGCACAATGGATCAGCTGTTATCAGTTAATAGCTGAATATTACATATTTGAAGTGTTTGTCTGTGAGTGTGTGTGTGTGTGTGTGTTGGTGAACGTGTTACTGGCTGTTTGTGTGCGCTTGACCTGAGCCGCTGATGACAAATATTTAATCAGCAACACAACGCCATGTGTGGCAACATCAGCTTTAGCCCTGCAGCTACACACACACACACACATACGGATACAGCAGAAACGGACAGAGCGGAAGTGATTTATCAAGATAAATTCAGATTACAGGGAATAAATTTAGTGAAGGTAGTTGCAATAATACGACAATACACAAAATGTGTGAGAGAGTGTCTTATCCCTCTTTCTCTCTCTCTGTGTGTGTGTGTAGTGTGTACCTACTTGTGTGATTTTGTTTTACAAACCAGTTCAGCATTAGCTCCACCCCGCAGCCAATTCTAAAGATTTCATTGGTCGTGTCAGTCACAGTGCTGATTGCCTACACCAAACACTAATCCCTAACCCTACCCTTCACCCTAACCTTAACCAATTAAATTATCTGCAGGGTGGGATTTCCACCGAACCAGCTTGGGGAAAAAAAAAATTTAGGGATGCACGATATTTTGGCCACCATATCAGTATCGGCCGATATGTGTTCATTTTTAATGTTATTGTTATCGGCCAGATAAGACAATTTGGCCGATATATTAAAGCCAATAAATAATGGATTATTTCCTTCAGCTGAGACACTTCAAATGCGCACTGTTCACCATGATGGTTTTAAATTGCTTGAAATATGATTGAAATCACTTCAGAAAGAAAAATACAGTTAAGTGTAACATGTGCAGCGCAAGTGTGTCATATAGGCTACATAAAATTATAATGCAAATATTATAATTGTGTGTTTGGGACAAACTTTTGTTTTTGTAATCAGGCACTCAAAAATTATATAAAAATTTTGATTTAGATTTATCGGCCAATATATCGGTTATCGGCTTTCAAATATAAAGAATTATCGGTTATCAGTATCAGCCAAAATTTTCATATCTGTGCATCCCTAAAATAAATAATTACACGTACCTACTTAACCATATTTTAGGGACAAATTTATTTAACCTGACAAAAACTCTCAAAACCTCCTTTTGGGGACTTCATCATTTGTAAAAACGGCATAAAGATAAAGTAAATACAGTTTTTTTTAAAAATGGTAAAAATGCAGAAAGTTTTCTGCATATCTACGGACACTGCAACGGTAAACATAAATTCAACATACAACAAATAATAATAAATCCAGAAAGTAAAAATATACAATCTACTCCACTTTACTGCAAAAAAAAATGTGCGTTCTTTTAAAGCCAAGAGGTCGTGCCGTGAGGTATCGGACTTCTTTCGATATTCAAGGTCTAGAAAGGTACTACAGACATCGTTAAAACAGTCATGTGACTGCAGTGGTTCAACCTTAATGTTATGAAGAGACGAGAATACTTTTTGTGCGCAAAAACAAAACAAAAATAACAACTTTATTCAACAATCTCTTCTCTTCCGTCATTATCCTTATGCAGGTGACGCAGTGAAGGCTTCCGTGTTTATGTCCGAATGCCGGCTTGGTATCAGCGTGATCAGCATGACGCATGCGTGTGATGCTGGCCAATAATGAGACGGCGTTCTGATGTAGAACCTGGAAGCGCTGGACATAAACAATGTATGAGAATGAAAAAAAAGAGAAGAGATTGTTGAATAAAGTTGTTATTTTTGTTTTGTTTTTGTGCACAAAAAGTATTCTCGTCTCTTCATAACATTAAGGTTGAACCACTGCAGTCACATGGCTGTTTTAATGATGTCTTTAGTACCTTTCTGGACCTTGAAAGTGTTGATTATATTGCTGTCTATGGACGAGTCATATACCTCTCAGATTTCATCAAAAATATCTTAATTTGTGTTCTGAAGATGAACGAAGGTCTTACGGGTGTGGAACGACATGAGGGTGAGTAATAAATGACAGAAACTTCATTTTTGGGTGAACTAACCCTTTAAATCTGACCACGGAAGAGACCGAAACCAGATGGAAGCTGTCTCTTTCAAGTCTTGCGCTTGAACGGACAAATTCACGCAAAAATGATGTCAAGATGCCTGTATTGGCGAGTATCCTATAGCAAACATAGTAGGTTATGTCTTAAGTGAACGTAAACAGTCAAGAAAGACAAGGCATGTGTATCAGTATCAGTATATTGGATCAGTGCATTAGTCTTAAAGTGACAGCAGCCTAATATTCCTGCTGTCTGTTTTTAATCTTAATCAAACAACAAAAGACAAGGAAATCACTCACTGCTCTTCACTGAATAGCTTTTGTAACTTTAATAATGATTAAGATTATATGCAATGATATTTTACATTTGACTACTTTATTCAATTTCTGAACCTGAAAACTACTGTTAGGTACCTGAAAAACCTAAAAAAAAGCTGTTTACTTTATTTGTATCTTTGCTCTGATGTATTTATTTGTGCTGTTGCTTGTAGTTTGATTATTTTTGTTCTTATTTTCTTTATTTTTATTTGACTTTTATTTTCCCCTGAACATAGCACGTACCAAACTGTACTGAAACCATGATAAAACCATTACATCAAATAAAATATGGAAACCCAACATGTGTGTGTGTGTGTGTGTGTGTACATAAAACATAAACTCTTGCCAGCAGCTGCTAATCTAGAACATAATCAACATCCAGTCTGCCAGGACCTTACGTCACTGTCGCGTTTTGGTGTGTGTGTGTGTGTCTGTGTTGTTGTCTGTAACCCAGACTGCCCTTTTTATTACATGTGTAAACAAACAAGTCTTTTAAAGTGACAACAAACAATTAAATCCCCAAAACATTCTTGAATAACTGATTGATTGTTTAAAATGCATGTCCTTATCACACATGAGTGCTTCATGCAGTGTGTGTGTGTAATCAAGTGTAAACTGTAGCTCTCTGGACCTCTAGTGGTCACCAGTGGCACTGCAATAAAATATACTGCCAGTTTTTTTAGGTTTAGACAGAGCTAGTTATATAAATTTCAATTTTTATTTCTACTTCAGTAATTCAAATTTAAATTGCAGGTCCCTCCATCAATGTATTTGTCATTTCCTGCCATTTTTATCACCCAGCATGTAAAAAATCATGCATTTGATCACTTCTTCAAAAGGATTTGAGGAATTATTAATGTCTGAGATACAAACACTTAATTATTTCTCACTTAAGATTCTATTCAAACCACTAACTGTAAGTACGAGCAGTGCTAATAATGATGCGTGACTTAGTAAACACCACTAATTATCATTTATGAATTCAATAGCACTACAGTATGTGTTTGCAGCTCTTGTTTTAAAGGGATGTTTTAATAATAACCTCTGAGTGACTGCGTCTGTATGCATGTAAACACAGATATACTTACACATGCCTCCATTAGCACCCTACAAGAGCTGTCAGCTGCTATTCATGTCCATCATGTTGTGACAAGATTCATTTGTGTGTCTTTGCCTCCTGCTACATCTGTGAAACAGACCGAGACGAGGAGCGACTGAAAACGCAGTTGAGCGTGTGCGTCGTCCTGCAGTGTTTGTGCTCCAGACCAGACCCGGTTTACACTCGGTCAATGTCACTGTGCGCTAGTAGCAGCCTTTGCTACGTGTCACTTGAAACGAGCGTTGCAACAGAAGGGGCCTCTGTCCGCCCCACGCCATCATGGAAATGAACTGGCAAAAATGCTAACAAAATTAATAAAAACGCCCCAAAAAATCAAGATATATGGGGCAAAAATGTCCCTGTATGACAGGATATACAGTGCTGTTTTCCCGAATATCAGCAGGATTGCAAATGTGATAGTCTACTGATTTCATACAACAGTTCAATGTTAATGTTTTGTGACTTTTGATTTTAGACTTGACGAATGAAATTAGTTCAAAACAAATCCACAGAGCCATTGAGTGTCTCCGGGCAACACACTGATGATCACTACTGAACGAATCCGTGTTTTGAACGAATCCTTTGATTGAATGATAGGGGGCCTCCACGTGTTTCTCCAAATTGCAAAGGCCGTCTCTGCTGTGCGCCACACTGAAAAAAACTGGTGTTGAAACAGGTTTTACTCAGTAATTGCTAGATATATGGCACAATACAGTATCTCACAGAAGTGAGTACACCCCTCACATTTTTGTAAATATTTTATTATATCTTTTCATGTGACAACACTGAAGAAATGACACTTTGCTACAATGTAAGTAGTGAGTGTACAGCTTGTATAACAGTGTAAATTTGCTGTCCCCTCAAAATAACTCAACACACAGCCATTAATGTCTAAACCGCTGGCCACAAAAGCGAGTACACCCCAAGTGAAAATGTCCAAATTGGGCCCAAAGTGTCAATATTTTGTGTGGCCACCATTATTTTCCAGCACTGCTTAACCCTCTTGGGCATGGAGTTCACCAGAGCTTCACAGGTTGCCACTGGAGTCCTCTTCCACTCCTCCATGACGACATCACGGAGCTGGTGGATGTTAGAGACCTTGCGCTCCACCACCTTCCGTTTGAGGATGCCCCACAGATGCTCAATAGGGTTTAGGTACCCTCAGCTTCTTTAGCAAGGCAGTGGTCATCTTGGAGGTGTCTTTGGGGTCGTTATCATGTTGGAATACTGCCCTGCGGCCCAGTCTCCGAAGGGAGGGGATCATGCTCTGCTTCAGTATGTCACAGTACATGTTGGCATTCATGGTTCCCTCACTGAACTGTAGCGCCCCAGTGCCGGCAGCACTCATGCAGCCCCAGACCATGACACTCCCACCACCATGCTTGACTGTAGGCAAGACACACTTGTCTTTGTACTCCTCACCTGGTTGCAGCCACACACGCTTGACACCATCTGAACCAAATAAGTTTATCTTGGTCTCATCAGACCACAGGACATGTTTCCAGTAATCCATGTCCTTAGTCTGTTTGTCTTCAGCAAACTGTTTGCGGGTTTTCTAGTGCATCATCTTTAGAAGAGGCTGCCTTCTGGGATGACAGCCATGCAGACCAATTTGATGCAGTGTTTGGCGTATGGTCTGAGCACTGACAGGCTGACCCCCCCACCCCTTCAATCTCTGAAGCAATGCTGGCAGCACTCATACATCTATTTCCCAAACACAACCTCTGGATATGACGTTGAGCACGTGCACTCAACTTCTTTGGTCGACCATGGCGAGGCAGGTTCTGAGTGGAACCTGTCCTGTTAAACCACTGTATGGTCTTGGCCACCGTGCTGCAGCTCAGTTTCAGGGTCTTGGCAATCTTCTTATAGCCTACGCCATCTTTATGTAGAGCAACAATTCTTTTTTCAGATCCTCAGAGAGTTCTTTGCCATGTGGTGCCATGTTGAACTTCCAGTGACCAGTATGAGAGTGTGAGAGCGATAACACCAAATTTAACACACCTGCTCCCCATTCACACCTGAGACCTTGTAACACTAACGAGTCACATGACACTGGGGAGAGAAAATAGCTAATCGGGCCCAATTTGGACATTTTCGCTTAGGGGTGTACTCACTTTTGTGGCCAGCGGTTTAGACATTAATGGCTGTGTGATGAGTTATTTTGAGGGGACAGCAAATTTACACTGTTATACAAGCTGTACACTCACTACTTTACATTGTAGCAAAGTGTCATTTCTTCAGTGTTGTCACATGAAAAGATATAATAAAATATTTACAAAAATGTGAGGGGTGTACTCACTTCTGTGAGATACTGTATTTTGGCCACCATATCAGTATCGGCAGATATATGTTCATTTTTAATGTTATCGTTATCGGTCTGATAAGAAAATTTGGACGATATATTGAAGCCGATAAATAATGGATCATTTCCTTCAGCTGAGACACTTCAGATGCGCACTGTTCACCATGATGGTTTTGAATTGCTTGAAATATGATTGAAATCACTTCAAAAAGGAAAATACACAAGTACAATGTAGAGCACAAGTCTGTCATTAAAGCTACATAATATTATAATGAGAACATTATAATTGTGTGTTTGGGACATGGCTTTTAATGGTGAGACTTTTGTCTTTGTAATCAGGCTCTCAGAAATTATATAAAAATTTGGATTTAGGCCAATATATCGGTTATCGGCTTTCAAATATAAAGAATTATCGGTTATCGGTATCGGCTAAAATGTTCATATCGGTGCATCCCTAGCTAGTATATTTTAAAGAAACATCAATTAACACTTTGAATTAAAGTCACAATGAAATCAAAATGGACATTAGTTTATTCTGAATGATTTATTGGTGCACATTATTATTTTGTTAAATTCATGTTCCTCGTAATCTTGAATCAGAATAACTTCCTCTTGCAGCGACATCTCTTCTCTGATGACGAGGGCGGGGCAACCTGTCACTCACATGAGATCCACCAATAGCAAACCACAACCATCCAATCAATTCCCCACAGACAAAATCAAGCCCCGCCCTACATTTGTTCTTGTTTGCGAAGCGTTTCACTTGCAGATACGTCACAATAGGAAAGAAAGGACTAGCACAACTTCCGTTTCATGCCGACATTAAACGTGAAATTTTGATGTAGAAAAACTGAAATAGTATTTTCTGGTAAACATACTCTAATAATCTTTTATTTACTTTCGAAAAATACTTTTTTTGCAGTGCAGCATGAGTTTCAGTTTAAACGCTAAAACGCAGTTTAAATTGCTTTTGTGGTTATAACGTTTTTGTCTGAAGTATCTCTCATAATCCACCAGTTTAAAGTGGCCACTCTGTTCAAACGCCCATTTAAACCTTTTCAATCCCAAGCACCTCTGGGTCAAAACCACAGATGTGAGACCAGGAAACCCCTAAACGTCTGTCCGTCAATCCCAGAAGATTGTTGTGCCCGACACCTTGAGGTCAACAGGTCGTATATTGTTTACTCCACACACTCTGTTTACTAAATAAAGTTACTAAATAAATAATAATAAATACATTTTAGAAGAGCTTAAACAAAGAGTCCAACCACCCTCCCTCCCCTCCCACCACAAGTTCAACCAGCGTTCACTTCTCCTGATCAAATATTCATTTATTAAACCACTTTGACTCAGTCAAGAATTATGTTTTTAAGAGTACAGCGTATTAATATTGCACGAGATGTCTTGAGAGGACAACACGCGGTCAAACTCCGGCATATCAAAACTTCACTAATAAAAATAAAGCATCTGTGGTGTCAACGAATCTTCTCTTTATGGTTCTTTGGATCATTATAAAACATACACTACTCAAAAGTTCGGGTCAGTAAGATTTATAATTATAATGTAAACTTTCAAAGATTTCTATTTCAAATAAATGCTGTTCTTTTGCACTTTCTATTTATCAAAGAATCCTGAAAAATAAAATGTATCAGTTTCCATAAAAATATCAGCATTGATAATAATCAGAAATGTTTCTTGAGCAGCAAAACAGCATATTAGAAGGATTTCTGAAGGATCATGTGACACTGAAGACTGGAGTAATCGCTTTACTGACACATTTAGATTATTTAATCTTAGTTAAAATCTTACTGACCCCAAACTTTTCAAAGGTTGTGTGTACGTGTGATTATGGACGTGGGAGTCCTATATCCTCATGATCCTCACGGATGCATTCAGACACACAAAGCAGCTTTAACGCAGCCATTTTCCCTCAGCACTTTGAGGTCAAAGGTCACATGACAGATAATGAGACATGGAAAGCTATGCAATCAAATTATACACAGCCAGTCTGCCGCTCACATACATGACACCACACACACAAACACTGAAATCAGATACTGACATCTGAAATCAATGAGCAAAACAAGTGAGCAACTTCAACTAACAAACACTCACCTACACCAAAAACGTGTGAGTGTGTGTGTGTAGACCTCCCGTGGTGTAAGCGCTTACACCCACACCAACACATACACATCCAGGTCAGCCTATTCTGTCGTTGCGCGGGTCAACGAGAGTTCAGCGTAAACTCTGCTTCACCTTTATTCACATCATGAGAGAGAGAGAGAGAGTGGTACTGCGTTTAAATTAGACATGCTTCAGGCACGAGGTTGTCTACAGGGAGGGATCATTGTGGAATTTGGAGGAATATTCTGAATGGAAAATCCTGCATGACTGAATCATTTCATTACGAGGAGACGAATGTGTGTTAAAATAATCATGTTTTCATGCACTAAGGCGGTTTAATGCTGTAGAGGCAAATTAGCTGTGGTTTTGTTTTGAAGAGTAAAACATCAAAGTATGTTAGCTTAAAGGGATAGTTCACCCAAAAATGAAAATTCTGTCATTACTCTCCCTCATGTCGCTCCAAACACATAAGACTTTCGTTCATCTTCGGAAAACAAATGAAGATCTTTTTGATAATCTGAGCATCACGTTTGCGCTTTAGCAAGAACCAATGAGGCTCATTCTCGTGTTACGCATCACGTTTGCGCTTTAGCAAGAACCAATGAGGCTCATTCTCGTGTTACGCATCACGTTTGAGCTTCACAAGAACCAATGAGGTTCATTCTCGTGTTACGCATCACGTTTGCGCTTTAGCAAGAACCAATGAGGTTCATTCTCGTGTTACGCATCACGTTTACGCTTTAGCAAGAACCAATGAGGTTCATTCTCGTGTTACGCATCACGTTTGAGCTTCACAAAAACCAATGAGGTTCATTCTCGTGTTATGCATCACGTTTGCGCTTTAGCAAGAACCAATGAGGTTCATTCTCGTGTTACGCATCACGTTTGCGCTTTAGCAAGAACCAATGAGGCTCATTCTCGTGTTACGCATCACGTTTGCGCTTTAGCAAGAACCAATGAGGCTCATTCTCGTGTTACGCATCACGTTTGCGCTTTAGCAAGAACCAATGAGGCTCATTCTCGTGTTACGCATCACGTTTGCGCTTTAGCAAGAACCAATGAGGCTCATTCTCGTGTTACGCATCACGTTTGAGCTTCACAAGAACCAATGAGGTTCATTCTCGTGTTACGCATCACGTTTGCGCTTTAGCAAGAACCAATGAGGTTCATTCTCGTGTTACGCATCACGTTTACGCTTTAGCAAGAACCAATGAGGTTCATTCTCGTGTTACGCATCACGTTTGAGCTTCACAAAAACCAATGAGGTTCATTCTCGTGTTACGCATCACGTTTGCGCTTTAGCAAGAACCAATGAGGCTCATTCTCGTGTTACGCATCACGTTTGAGCTTCACAAGAACCAATGAGGTTCATTCTCGTGTTACGCATCACGTTTGCGCTTTAGCAAGAACCAATGAGGCTCATTCTCGTGTTACGCATCACGTTTGAGCTTCACAAGAACCAATGAGGTTCATTCTCGTGTTACGCATCACGTTTGCGCTTTAGCAAGAACCAATGAGGTTCATTCTCGTGTTACGCATCACGTTTGCGCTTTAGCAAGAACCAATGAGGTTCATTCTCGTGTTACGCATCACGTTTGCGCTTTAGCAAGAACCAATGAGGCTCATTCTCGTGTTACGCATCACGTTTGCGCTTTAGCAAGAACCAATGAGGTTCAATCTTGTGTTACGCATCACGTTTACACTTTAGCAAGAACCAATGAGGTTCATTCTCGTGTTACGCATCACGTTTGAGCTTCACAAAAACCAATGAGGTTCATTCTCGTGTTATGCATCACGTTTGCGCTTTAGCAAGAACCAATGATGTTCATTCTCGTGTTACGCATCACGTTTGCGCTTTAGCAAGAACCAATGAGGCTCATTCTCGTGTTACGCATCACGTTTGCGCTTTAGCAAGAACCAATGAGGCTCATTCTCGTGTTACGCATCACGTTTGAGCTTCACAAGAACCAATGAGGTTCATTCTCGTGTTACGCATCACGTTTGCGCTTTAGCAAGAACCAATGAGGTTCATTCTCGTGTTACGCATCACGTTTACGCTTTAGCAAGAACCAATGAGGTTCAATCTTGTGTTACGCATCACGTTTACACTTTAGCAAGAACCAATGAGGTTCATTCTCGTGTTACGCATCACGTTTGAGCTTCACAAAAACCAATGAGGTTCATTCTCGTGTTATGCATCACGTTTGCGCTTTAGCAAGAACCAATGAGGTTCATTCTCGTGTTACGCATCACGTTTGCGCTTCACAAGAACCAATGAGGTTCATTCTCATGTTACGCATCACGTTTGCGCTTCACAAGAACCAATGAGGTTCATTCTCGTGTTACGCATCACATTTGCGCTTTAACAAGAACCAATGAGGTTCATTCTCATGTTATGCATCACGTTTGCGCTTTAGCAAGAACCAATGAGGTTCATTCTCGTGTTACGCATCACGTTTGCGCTTCACAAGAACCAATGAGGTTCATTCTCATGTTACGCATCACGTTTGCGCTTCACAAGAACCAATGAGGTTCATTCTCGTGTTACGCATCACGTTTGCGCTTCACAAGAACCAATGAGGTTCATTCTCATGTTACGCATCACGTTTGCGCTTTAGCAAGAACCAATGAGGTTCATTCTCGTGTTACGCATCACGTTTGCGCTTTAGCAAGAACCAATGAGGTTCATTCTCGTGTTACGCATCACGTTTGCGCTTTAGCAAGAACCAATGAGGTTCATTCTCGTGTTACACATCACGTTTGCGCTTTAGCAAGAACCAATGAGGTTCATTCTCGTGTTATGCATCACGTTTGAACTTCACAAGAACCAATGAGGTTCATTCTCGTGTTATGCATCACGTTTGCGCTTTAGCAAGAACCAATGAGGTTCATTCTCGTGTTACGCATCACATTTGCGCTTTAGCAAGAACCAATGAGGTTCACTCTCTTGTTACGCAGCACGTTTGAGCTTCACAAGAACCAATGAGGTTCATTCTCGTGTTACGCATCACGTTTGAACTTCACAAGAACCAATGAGGTTCATTCTCGTGTTACGCATCACGTTTGCGCTTTAGCAAGAACCAATGAGGTTCATTCTCGTGTTACGCATCACATTTGAGCTTCACAAGAACCAATGAGGTTCATTCTCGTGTTACACATCACGTTTCAACTTCACAAGAACCAATGAGGTTCATTCTCGTGTTATGCATCACGTTTGCGCTTTAGCAAGAACCAATGAGGTTCATTCTCGTGTTACGCATCACGTTTGCGCTTTAGCAAGAACCAATGAGGTTCATTCTCGTGTTACGCATCACGTTTGCGCTTTAGCAAGAACCAATGAGGTTCACTCTCTTGTTACGCATCACGTTTGCGCTTTAGCAAGAACCAATGAGGTTCATTCTCGTGTTACGCATCACGTTTGCGCTTTAGCAAGAACCAATGAGGTTCATTCTCGTGTTACACATCACGTTTACGCTTTAGCAAGAACCAATGAGGTTCACTCTCTTGTTACGCATCACGTTTGCGCTTTAGCAAGAACCAATGAGGTTCATTCTCGTGTTACGCATCACGTTTGCGCTTTAGCAAGAACCAATGAGGTTCATTCTCGTGTTACGCATCACGTTTGCGCTTTAGCAAGAACCAATGAGGTTCATTCTCGTGTTACACATCACGTTTGAACTTCACAAGAACCAATGAGGTTCATTCTCATGTTATGCATCACGTTTGCGCTTTAGCAAGAACCAATGAGGTTCATTCTCGTGTTACGCATCACGTTTGCGCTTTAGCAAGAACCAATGAGGTTCATTCTCGTGTTACGCATCACGTTTGCGCTTTAGCAAGAACCAATGAGGTTCATTCTCGTGTTACGCATCACGTTTACGCTTTAGCAAGAACCAATGAGGTTCACTCTCTTGTTACGCATCACGTTTGCGCTTTAGCAAGAACCAATGAGGTTCATTCTCGTGTTACGCATCACGTTTGCGCTTTAGCAAGAACCAATGAGGTTCATTCTCGTGTTACGCATCACGTTTGCGCTTTAGCAAGAACCAATGAGGTTCACTCTCTTGTTACGCATCACGTTTGCGCTTTAGCAAGAACCAATGAGGTTCATTCTCGTGTTACGCATCACGTTTGCGCTTTAGCAAGAACCAATGAGGTTCATTCTCGTGTTACGCATCACGTTTACGCTTTAGCAAGAACCAATGAGGTTCATTCTCGTGTTACGCATCACGTTTACGCTTTAGCAAGAACCAATGAGGTTCATTCTCGTGTTACGCATCACGTTTACGCTTTAGCAAGAACCAATGAGGTTCATTCTCGTGTTACGCATCACGTTTACGCTTTAGCAAGAACCAATGAGGTTCATTCTCGTGTTACGCATCACGTTTGCGCTTTAGCAAGAACCAATGAGGTTCACTCTCTTGTTACGCATCACGTTTGCGCTTTAGCAAGAACCAATGAGGTTCATTCTCGTGTTACGCATCACGTTTGCGCTTTAGCAAGAACCAATGAGGTTCATTCTCGTGTTACGCATCACGTTTGCGCTTTAGCAAGAACCAATGAGGTTCACTCTCTTGTTACGCATCACGTTTGCGCTTTAGCAAGAACCAATGAGGTTCATTCTCGTGTTACGCATCACGTTTGCGCTTTAGCAAGAACCAATGAGGTTCACTCTCTTGTTACGCATCACGTTTGCGCTTTAGCAAGAACCAATGAGGTTCATTCTCGTGTTACGCATCACGTTTGCGCTTTAGCAAGAACCAATGAGGTTCATTCTCGTGTTACGCATCACGTTTGCGCTTTAGCAAGAACCAATGAGGTTCATTCTCGTGTTACGCATCACGTTTGCGCTTCAGCAAGAACCAATGAGGTTCATTCTCGTGTTACGCATCACGTTTGCGCTTCAGCAAGAACCAATGAGGTTCATTCTCGTGTTACGCATCACGTTTGCGCTTCAGCAAGAACCAATGAGGTTCATTCTCGTGTTACGCATCACGTTTGCGCTTTAGCAAGAACCAATGAGGTTCATTCTCGTGTTACGCATCACGTTTGCGCTTCAGCAAGAACCAATGAGGTTCATTCTCGTGTTACGCATCACGTTTACGCTTTAGCAAGAACCAATGAGGTTCATTCTCGTGTTACGCATCACGTTTGCACTTTAGCAAGAACCAATGAGGTTCATTCTTGGACGCTGGGACACTGCTGTGAGCAAGTAAGACATGCTGCTGCTGTACAATATATCATACATGAATTACCCATAGCAGATCTATACAGGTGGAGCTGGGGAAGGTGGAGGGTTTCTGAAAGTGCGCTGCAACTGCTACAGCAAATGCTGACTGAGTGTTTGAAGGTTGAGCAGGGAGCTCATTGGCTACTACACAGCAGGAACCAATCAGCTGTGCCCTATAGAGAATTATGTGATTGCAAGCAGGTTGAGATAAGGACCTATTAACCTGCGTCATCTAGAGTTTAATGACAGAACTCTGTATTTGTGTGAAAAGAAAAATAAGTTGTTGGTGTTTTACTGGCAGCAGTGCTCAATTGTATGTATGTACTGTATAGGTACGTTTTTGATGTTTTGTAAAAATGTAGGCAGAGGCACATTTTTCCAATGAGCCTGGGTTTTTGTGGCTTTTCTGGTTTGTGCTCATCATTTCTACTTAATATCTATGGACAGATTGTGTGAAACATTCAGAAATGATCTGAACTCATCTGTCAGTAATTCCTAAGGGTGTTTGCTCCATATAAACGGTGCTTCACGGACAGTTAACTCAATTCCTTCTTGTTGTCCTCGTGTAGATGCTGAGCATATACTTATATCAGCTGGTCAAAACATGAGTTAAAGGATGTTAATCAACACAGCTTAAGTTCTTAACACACAGAACATTTCTTGAAGTCAAACGTCTCATCGGGTGAACACAGTCCGCTCGCAGTCGAGCAGAAAGGGAAAGCGAGGTGAGCGCGCTCAGAACACTGTGTTCAGCTCCAGCTAAATGCAAGAAGCCACTGATCTGCTTTGGTCAGGACACAATCAGCAGAGAATCCCAGAATCCCTTCCGACGGCCTAATCCATCTGTGAGAGAGACATTTAGAGAGAAAGGAAGAGACACGGGGAAGGTGGGAACATCGCACACAAATGAATATTTGACGGACTTTCCCAACAGCAACCTTAGTAACCACATGGAAATGCTCCGGAAACAGTGCTTCGCACAGAAAGCACCAGTCACGTTTTGTTCTGAAAATATATTTAAAAAAATGTAATAATTTGGAATAGTGTTTTTTCCATGCAAGTTTACAGGCAAGAAATAAATCAATGTATTATAGTCCTGTATATATAGAGAAAATATGATTAATACATTTGTGACCTGGCACTAAATGAATGAATAAATAAATAAACAAATACAGTTTTGAAACTGAATAAATAATATGAAATTATCTGCTACCAACCAGGACAATAATGTTGCACAAACGTTTATAAATATTTATGATTTATTTATTTATACTGTAAATAAATAGATATCAGACCATTTGTGGAAAACCCAAATAAATAAACACTGTTTTGAAATGAAATAAATAATATTAAATTATTTGTTACCATGCAGACTAATATTGAAGGCAAGAAATTAACTAAATAAAATTTAAAATATAATAAATGATAATTATTATTAGTATATTGTGTTATGATCAGTGTAAAATGATCAATAAAATATATATATATATATACATTTTTATATATTTATACATATATAAAAATCTTTTTATTCTATAAATATTTTATGTATTTGGATTTAATTTTTTACATCCATTTAAGCTTATTTATACATACATTTATAACGTATTTAAAATGTTATATTATAAATCACTATAAATATATAAAATTTTTATTTTTAAATATGCATTTTTATTTAAAATAATTTTGAATTTATTATTATTTGTTAGATAAATTATTATACAAAAATATTACTATTATTTGCCATTTAATTTTTATATTCTGTTGTCTAATTATATATATAGTATTGGTCTAATTGGATATTGATCATTTTATACAGATCAAATAAAATAATTATTGATAAACAAATAATTAAATATCCGGCCAATACTGGGAAAAATCTACTAAATAAATAAGTACATTTTATATTGTTTTGAATTTGAATATATATTATGAAATTATCTGCTACAAACCAGGACATTATTTATAAATATTTATACTGTAAATAAATAAATAAGAGTATATTATTTTGAAATAGAGTAAATGTGAAAATAATCGACTTCCAATCAGACCAACTCTTAAAAAAAAATAAAAATAAATAAATATATCCACCGCAGACAGCTTCAGTGATTATTTTCAGCAAGTAGACTCAAATATTTAGCGCAAATATTGCATTCAATCACATCCACGCGTCTGCTTACGCAAACTGCGTCCTAATAAAAGTGGCGGTCTGAAGAGCCTCAGAGGTGAGATAAGTTCCTGCCAGGGCAGCTTTCGGTAATCTGTCTGCGCTACAGGGCCGATAAGCCTAGATTTGCATGATGAGAGGACATCGCTGTTTTCAAACGTGACGCTGACATGTTTAACCAACTCGAGCCATAATCCATATTCACAAACACAAAGGTGCTGTCTCTTCAGGATATCGGATTGATGGCTTAAAACACGCCTTAGTGTAAATACACACGTATTTGTGCAACAGTTCACACGTATTCACACACTGCAGGACGGTGTAAAACATGCATGATCATGTGATTTACTCATACATGCATACATCACGTGTACACATACACATATATGCACTCGAATTGTGCACAAACCCATGAATGCAAGATGCACGTGACTGTCTTTACACTCTATATGTTCTGGTACAGATGCCCCTGAGACATTTACTGTGGGATTCTGGGAGTTCTTGCTCAGCTTCGGAATAAATTAAAGCCACAGAATGGACATATTCCCAATGAAATGCTTTTAAACTCACCATGAGAAGACATTTGCAGCCTATTTTACTTCGGTTTGATGAGTAAACCTATTCTATAAAAAGAAAAAATGCCATTTGGAAATGATTCAAAGCTGAAAAATGGGCATTTCTTATCAGAATGAAGCCAAATTTGACTCTACTTGGTGAACATGTAAAAACAGTCCATGCATATTAAGTTATGTCAACTGAAAAGCAGAAGTAGTTTAAACTTGAATAACAATTACACTAGCAATCGTTTTATGTTTTGATTAACATGCATGATATATTCTTTGCAAAAAGACTCAACGGAAGAGATAAAATCCCTGAAATGGTCCAATCTGATCTCTGATGATCAGAAGGTCAGACCATCGGGAAGTAATGCAAATCATAATACAGATATTACGAGACAGTTGCCATTTTTCACAGCGCATATTTACACAAATGAAATGTTGCTCTATATTTAGAGAATAAAGGGCAGGAAGTCAATCTGGATTAGGATACACTCATGAACATTACGATATTAAACACACAGGGCTTAAGACACACGGCGGCCCAATATGTTTAACGACTCGATGGGAACGATCGACATAATCAAAACACTGGCTGTTACTGAACGGAGCCTAATCTGCATACGGCGCAAACGAGCGACATTTTTAACCAATAGCAAATGAGCAGGTGACCTGTGGATGTGGTGAATGAAGCTTTGTGCTTGTAGGTATTAGAGGACATGTTACCGTATCCATTACTTACAGCTGCAGCGATGGATATAGTGTGTAAACTAATTAGACTGAATGTATGTCACAGCGCTGGCACCAGCCGCACACACACACACAGGATTACACACTGATGCTGCCGTGGGGGAAGCGTCGAGGATAATCCCTTCTATAGTTTGTTGTCATTCATGGTATAGATGGGAAATGGGCCTTAAAATGCACAAAACCTTCATGGAGTTTTCCTGTCAGCTCGACTCACAGAGGATGAAATATACATCACACATCTAAATATATAAAATCACACCCGTACAATCATGTTCCATCAGCTAAAAAAAGACATGAGCTCTCTCTCTCTCTCTCTCTCTCTCTCTCCTCCAAGTCAAATTCAATTTAGATGTTTCAGTGGAAACACCATTCAACCAGAGAGAGATAGATAGAACGATAGATAGAACGATAGATAGATAGAATGACAGATAGAACGATAGATTGATAGATTGATAGAATGATAGACAGATAGATAGATAGATAGAATGATAGATAGAATGATAGATATAGATAGATAGATAGATAGATAGATAGATAGATAGATAGAACGATAGATAGATAGATAGATAGAATGATAGATAGAACGATAGAACGATAGATAGATAGATAGATAGATAGATAGATAGAAAGAATGATAGATAGATAGATAGAACAATAGAACGATAGATTGAACAATAGATAGACAGACAGACAGACAGATAGATAGATAGGTAGATAGATAGACAGAATGATAGATAGAATGATAGATATAGATAGATAGATAGATAGATAGAACAATAGAATGATAGATAGAACGATAGATAGATAGATAGATAGATAGATAGATAGATAGATCGAATGATAGATATAGATATAGATAGATATAGATAGATAGAACGATAGATAGACAGATAGATAGATAGATAGATATGATAGATAGAACGATAGAACGATAGATAGACAGAATGATAGATAGAATGATATAGATAGAATGATAGATATAGATAGATAGAACGATAGAACGATAAAACGATAGAGATAGATAGATAGATAGAATGATGATAGATAGAACAATAGAACGATAGATAGAACGATAGATAGACAGATAGATAGATAGAACTATAGATAGATAGATAGATATATAGAACGACAGAAAGATAGATAGATAGACAGAATGATAGATAGAATGATAGATAGACAGAATGATAGATATAGATAGATAGATATATAGATAGATAGATAGAATGATAGATAGATAGATAGATAGAACGATAGATATAGATAGATAGATAGACAGATAGATAGATAGAACTATAGATAGATAGATAGATATATAGAACGACAGAAAGATAGATAGATAGACAGAATGATAGATAGAATGATAGATAGACAGAATGATAGATAGAATGATATAGATATAGATATATAGATAGATAGATAGAATGATAGATAGAACGATAGATATAGATAGATAGATAGATAGAACGATAGAAAGACAGACAATAGATATATATATAGATAGATAGAACGATAGATAGAATGACAGATAGATAGATAGAATGATAGACAGATATAGATCGATACAGATAGATAGAACGATAGATATAGATGGATAGAATGATAGAAAGACAGACAATAGATAGATAGATAGATAGATAGATAGATAGACAATAGAACTATAAATAGAACGATAGAACGACAGATAGAAAGGAAGGAAGGAAGGAAGGAAGAAAGAATGAAAGAAAGAAAGAAAGAAAGAAAGAAAGAAAGAAAGAGTCTCTACTCAGATCTCTGTGATCTTGTGGTCTATAGATATGTAGTCTGTTGTTGGCGGTTTCATCACAGCTCTCACTGTATGTAGTAACGCTTGACTCAACAAACACCATTAAAGTGACAAATAACGAACATGAAATGGCAGTGGGTGTGCTGTGTTTATGTTTTATTAAAAACTAATGCAATTACACACAAATATACTGATATACACCATCATTTCCCTTGCAAATTCACACACTTCACTGAGATTCATGCGTGGAATATTTCGCAGAGCATTAATGGCCGATGAGCTCTTATAAACACACACATGGTCATGTGTGAGGTGTGTGTGTGTGTGTGTGTTCCAGGCGTTTGACCTCCTTTCACATGGCTGAACACAGCTGTACAAACTCTACAGACGACAGTAACTGAGGAACTGAGAACGATGTCTCTAGGCACCAAACACACACACACACACACATTTGGCATGTTTTATTCATGCACACACTCTCACACACACAGACATCAGAGTGGAGCAGACAGAGTGGAAACAGCGACTGTGTTTGTTTCTAAATAGAGCGTGTTTATCAAGAGGGTCTTAAGTAAACAAACAGCATGTGAAGAGAGACGGCCAACATTCGCCCGTCTCTCTCACCATTCACAAGCGATTCCACAATCCCTTTAAATCCAATTAAAATCCTCAGAATTAAAGTGAAATTAAATTTTATGAAAATTAAATTAATTTTTACATATATAGTGCAGTTCAAATAACATTGAAATATTAATAAATAACTATATGTATTTCAAATAATTTTATATTTAGATAAATTTTTTGATTTTTTGCATGACTGTGTAGGTTGTTATTTAAGGAGCCTAACCATCTTTTAATGGAGTTTTTAGTAACAGCAGAAGCCCTTCAGTTTTATTTTCATTTATTTACCATCCATTTTCATTTATTTACCATCTTGACTTCATCAAGGCATGAAAAGAGATGATCTAATGAAAAATCATTTTCTGGTAAAGAGTTGGAGATCATCAATGTAACAATGATTATTAAAAGTGAAATTTCTATCATTTATTACTCACCCTCATGTTGTTCCACACCCTTAAGACCTTCGTTCATCTTCAGAACACAAATTAAGATATTTCTGATGAAATCCAATGGCTCAGTGAGGCCTCTGTTAACACTTTCAAATGCCCAGAAAGCTACTAAAAACATATTTAAAACAGTTCATGTGACTACAGTGGTTCAATTTTAATGTTATGAACAGACGAGAATACTTTTTGTGCGCCAAAAAATCAAAATAATGACTTTATTCAACAATATCTAGTTATGGACGATTTCAAAACACTGCTTCATGAAGCTTTACGAATCTTTTGTTTCGAATCAGTGGTTCGGAGCGTGTATCAAACTGCCAAAGTCACGTGATTTCAGTAAACGAGGCTTCATTATGTCATGAGTGTTTTGAAAATTTTCGAAATTTCAATGCTTCCCGTGACTTTGGCAGTTTGATACACGCTCCGAACCACTGATTCGAAACAAAAGATTCGTAAAAGCTTCATGAAGCAGTGTTTTGAAATTGAGCCATCGGATTTTATCAAAAATATCTTAATTTGTATTTCAAAGATGAATGAAGGTCTTACGGGTTTGGGACGACATGAGGGTGAGTAATTAATAACAGAAATTTCATTTTTGGGTGAACTAACCCTTTAATGGTATGTTTCTGAAAGATAGAGCCTAAAGGAAGCATGTAAAAGAAAAACAAAAGGGGGCCTAGAACGGATCCCTGTGGTACACCACAAGAGAGAGGCACAGAAGGTGAAGTGAATGACCCAATATTAACAGGAAAAGTCCCACCCTTTAAATAAGAGGCAAACCACTGTAATAATAGGCTGTGAACACCAACTACACACTTGAGTTGTTTCAGAAGAAAATCATGATCAATAGTATCAAATGCAACCTACTCTATATATACTATACAAAGCTCTAAAACCAGATTGAAACATGTCTAGAATGTTAAAAGTATCCAGATATGAAGTGAATTGTAACATGCAGAAATGTAAGTTGAAATGTTTGCATATAAACATAAATAAATAATAAATATATTAATAAATAATAATCTATAAGTCTCAGTTCATCAACAATAGTTGCATTACAGTAAAAAGCTATAAAATTAATGTGGATAATAGACTTAAGTGCACTTTGCTTTCAGTATGAAATAATAGGTACAAACACACATTAACACAAGTTACTGTTTTATCTTTCCACACGGTCTTGTCACGAAAAGCTAAAAGCTGCCCTGTCCCAACATATCACTCAACCCCAAAACCAGCAAACCCAAAAAAAAAAAACAAGTCGGATCTATTGGCGGCTCTTAAGACAAGCCCACCAGACATTATGTAACACCTGTCTGGGTCAGAGTTCACTTCAGGACTCCCTCTTCCGATGAGGACACCCTTACTAATCAGTGAGTGATGCAGAATTGATTTGGAGGGGTCCCATGCAGAAAGGGGGACCCTTTTCTTTGAGTTCTGATTAGGACACACTGGGCGGCTGGGATTATAATCTGGGAAGCATGTGAAATGAGGCGGTCGCAGCAGGAGACATGATGTACTCGCTCTCGCTGCCGTATATAGGCCACTCTCTGGGAACACTGTGTACCGACAGTGGCTCACGTCACACATGCTCACAGCGTCCCATGGCACAGAGCGCTCACATCCTACTACGCTTGTTTAACACGCCCACTAAACAAGCGAGGAGAAGTGCAAACGAAAACTATTAGGGAAAAAAATGGCTTCTCTCGTGATGGTGGCATGAAAGAAAGTTTATAATTGTCTCAACTTTTGGTTGCAGAATAGAGCATCACAACTCATTCGGCAACTTTTGATTAAAAAAAAAAAAAAAAAACCCAGAACACCCTAGAAATACCCTAGTAACCACACAGCAACAATTTAAAACAATCATAATACCTTAGCAACGTCCTAGCAACAAACTAAAACACTGTCAAACACATATCAACAATCTAGCAAACCCATGGCATGGTAGAAAGTGAATCAAAAAACCTCACCAAGTACATAGCAACTACATAGCAACACACTAAAACATTCAGAATACATTAGCAACCACACAGCAATGCCCTAGAAACCATAGAACACTTTCAACCACATGACAACACCCTAGAAACAACATCAAACACTCTAGCAACCTCATAGCATGGTAGAAAATGAATCAGAAAACCTCACCAAGGACATAGCAACCACAGAGCAATACCCTAGTAACCGCACAGCAACACACTAAAACAAATCATAATACCTTAGCAACGCCCTAGCAACAATAGCAACACACAAAAATATTTAGAACACTGTCAAACACATATCAACACTCTAGCAACCTCATAGCATCTTAGACTAGAAAGTGAATAAAAAAACTCTCACCAATTACATAGCAACTACATAGCAACACTAAAACATTAAGAATACCTTAGCAACCACATAGCAATGCCCTAGAAACCACATAGCAACACACTAAGACATTTAGAATAGTCAACCACATGACAACACCCTAGAAACAACATTAAACATTCTAGCAACCTCATAGTATGGAAGAAAGTGAATAAAATAACCTCACCAAGTACATAGCAACTACATAGCAACACACTAAAACATTCAGAATACCTTAGCAACCACATAGCGACACCCTAGAAACCACAGAACACTGTCAACCACATGACAACACCCTAGAAACAACATCAAACACTCTAGCAACCTCATAGCATGGTAGAAAATGAATCAAAAAACCTCACCAAGGACATAGCAACTACATAGCAACACACTAAAACATTCAGAATACCTTAGCAACCACTCAGCAACACCCTAGAAACCACAGAACACCGTCAACCACATGACAACACTCTAGAAACCACATCAAACACTATAGCAACCTCATAGCATGGTAGAAAGTCAATCAAAAATACCTGACCAATTACAAAGCAACTACATAGCAACACACTAAAACATTCAGAATACCTTAGCAACCACATAGCAACACCCTAGAAACCACAGAACACTGTCAACCACATGACAACACTCTAGAAACAACATCAAACACTCTAGCAACCTCATAGCATGGTAGAAAATGAATCAAAAAACCTCACCAAGTACATAGCAACTACATAGCAACACACCAAAACATTCAGAATACCTTAGCAACCACATAGCAACACCCTAGAAACCACAGAACACTGTCAACCACATGACAACACCCTAGAAACAACATCAAACACTTTAGCAACCTCATAGCATGGTAGAAAGTCAATCAAAAAAACCCGACCAAGGACATAGCAACTACATAGCAACACACCAAAACATTCAGAATACCTTAGCAACCACATAGCAACACCCTAGAAACCACAGAACACCGTCAACCACATGACAACACTCTAGAAACCACATCAAACACTCTAGCAACCTCATAGCATGGTAGAAAGTCAATCAAAAATACCTGACCAATTACAAAGCAACTACATAGCAACACACTAAAACATTCAGAATACCTTAGCAACCACATAGCAACACCCTAGAAACCACAGAACACTGTCAACCACATGACAACACCCTAGAAACAACATCAAACACTCTAGCAACCTCATAGCATGGTAGAAAATGAATCAGAAAACCTCACTAAGGACTTAGCAATTACATAGCAACACACTAAACATTCAGAACACCCTAGCAACCACTTAGCAATACCCTAGTAACTGCACAACACACTAAAATAAATCATAATACCTTAGCAACACCCTAGCAACAACACTAGCAACACACTAAAAAACATTTAGAACACTGTCAACCACATATCATTATGCAGGTTTGCTTCTCAAGCAATTTAATCTTGTTTTAATTATGTTAGATTTTTACAAGAAAACAATGATACACAGTATTTTTTGCAGTGAAAAACTGCAAGAAGAATATACAGTAAAACCAAACAGATTCAGAAAGAGAAAGAGAAACGCTGCTTGCAGAAAGGACATGCTGTTTTCTCCTGCTGACATTCACCCCGGGAAAATGCGATTATACGACCTTTTAATTTCACCTCCGGCACTTGGACACACACACACACACACACACACACACACACACACACACACACACACACACAGGCAGTGTGTGTGCAAACAAAGGAGTGTGTTTAGTGCTTTAGTGTCTATCAAAACAAGCGGTGAAGACGTTAACATGCACATCTAAATAATGCATACTAAATCCCTCCAGACCACCAGAGGACACTTTAGCTTCCATGAGTACTTCTAACTGCCAAGTGATGACAACAGAAACAGTTAAACATACTAAAATGACATTAAAGCCAAAGATTGAAACTAGCATTAAAGTTTATCAATACATGCTGACATCTCTAATTTGACTAACTTCTAAATAACATTTGATTGGTCGTAATCGTAAGGCCTATGACATCATCAACAAGCTGATAATCCAATTTATTTTATTATCCTAACTATGCACAATTATACGGTTAGTTGCATTTATTATCTGCATTCATTGTTTTATTCCCTGCTGTCAGAACAAACCTGTGACCCACTTTCGGGTCGCAGTTGAAAACCACAGTATATTAGATTACAAGGATTGAACTGACTTGCACTAAAATAATATGCAGGAATCCAATGTCTGTCCCTACGACTGAAAGTCTATACTATATTATGCAATAATCCCGGCCGGCCCGTCTGCTGTAGAACGAGATGCTGTTTAATCTGAGTGCCATTCTGTTTACTGTTTGAAAACATGTAACGCATGGGAGTCCTGTAATCACTCGAGGCTAAAAATAACATGTTATAATGCTCGGTGAGCTTGAAACATGTATAGGAGGAGAATTTAACAGCGACGAACCACACGGGGTGAGCTGGGTAAGAAAAATGATCTAATGAAGCCCATCTCTACACTAAAGGATAAAGCCATATGAACAAAAGTCACATGGGCTGAAGAAAGAAATACACAGAACTGAACCCAAGCAATACGCTAATGACGGAGCATGGCTCTGACAATTCACCCTAAAATAAACTTATACACAGGCAAATAACAAAAAAAAAAAAAATTAAAACTAAATTTAAAAATACATAAAAATCTAGTTTAAAAGTAATATTATAATATATTATTATTATAAATTATATTATATTATTATAACACATTAAGATTTATATTGTTACTATTATATGTTAAGCTTTTTATTTTTTATATATCTTTTTTTTATTTATTTTTTTTATTTTAAAGCCTGCCTTGGTTAAATAAACTAAAACTAAGATAAATAAATAAATCATTTTCAGAGTTAACAAAGTGTACTGATAAAAGAACACAGAGAATAGTCTCTCTATAAGTGTAGTATTTTTGCTCACTATTGTTTTTGGGGGTCTATTTTTAACCCGTGGCCATGTAAAGATGATGTTCTTGTGCTGTGGGTCTGTTCCAGATGCTGCTGAAACAGGAACTCTGTCCAGAACGATCAAGCCGCTGAAGGCAGACGAGTGCATGAAACTACAACTACAAGCACAACACTAAAAACAGCAGCCGCGAGAGGAGCCTTCCCACACTAACAGGGGAATTTACGGTAAAAGCACATTCCATGCGGGGTTTTTATCGCTAACTAAATCCAGAACAAAACATCGTCATTACTTGAAATAAAAGTAAATATAAATAAACCAAAACCTTATTTTATTTCAGCTAAGGCAAGATTTCTCTATTTCATTTAGTTTAAAGGGGCTATGTAATAATTTTCATGTATTAATCCCTTTTTATTGCTAATGTGTGAACAGCTTGTAACTAAACTTAAAGGGCTAGTTCACCCAAAAATGAAAATAATGTCATTAATTACTCACCCTCATGTCGTTCCACACCCGTAAGACCTTCGTTCATCTTCAGAACACAAATTAAGATATTTTGATTAAATCCGATGGCTCAGTGAGGCCTGCATTCAAAGCAATGACTTAATATTTTAAAGCTACGAGAATACTTTTTGTGCGCCAAAAAAACAAAATAACGACTTTTCAAAAATATAGTGATGGGCCGATTTCAAAACACTGCTTCGGAGCTTTACGAATCGAATCAGTGACTCGGAGCGCCAAAGTCACGTGATTTCAGCAGTTTAGCCATCGCTTTATAATATTAAGGTAGAACCACTGAACTCACATGAACTGTTTTAAATATGTTTTTAGTACCTTTATGGATCTTGAGAGAGGAAGTACCATTGCTGGCAATGCAGGCCTCACTGAGCCATCGGATTTAATCAAAGTATCTTAATTTGTGTTCCGAAGATGAATGAAGGCCTTACGTGTGTGGAACGACATGGGGGTGAGTAATAAATGACATTATTTTCATTTAAAAAAAAAAAAAAAAAAAAAAAAAACGAGACCTTCCCCGACTTCCTAGGTTGTCTATGAAAGCCTGTAGACTGAGTTTTATGTGAAGGCCACCGGTGTCGTTAAAAACAAGAGTTTCTGAATTCTACATACAAACCCTTTAACTTCAAAGCTTTTAGCCTACAAAAAAAAAGAAAAATAAATAAAATCTAATTTAAAATTAACAAAAACTATAATAAAATGTCTAAATTTCTAAGCTAAAAAAATAAAAATATATTTGACAAATCTGTTTAAAATTTTGTCCACAGAGGGAAAGTGGTCTAATAAAAGTTTTATACATGGCGGCTGCCACATTGAGCTCACATGATCTGAATCCTGCACATTTAATCTAACCCTCTATTATCAGAAACATTTGGCTCAGTTTGCATAGAAACGTAAGCACCACGTCTTTTTATGATTGCATCTTAAAAACTGAGATATAGAAGGAGATTTTAGCATCCACAAAACACACTTAAAGATTGTATCTCTGATAAAAAATTCAGAGATACAAAGTTGTCCTTTTAAAGATACAGATCAAGATCCATAGTCACCATGTAATCAGAATTGACAATTCTTATTTATGTAATATTGCAGTGTTTATTCTAAATGATTTATGTGTGCACAACATCATTACTGTTTTAAATTCATGTTCCTCATAATCTTGAATCAGAATATCTTCTCCTCCCTCTTGCAGCATCTCTTCTCTGATGATGAGGGCGGGGCAACCTGTCACTCACATGAGATCCACCAATAGCAAACCACAGCCATCCAATCAATTCCCACAGACAAAATCAAGCCCCGCCCTACGTTTGTTCTTGTTCCAGAAACTTTCAATCGGATATACATCACAATAGGAAAAAAAAAGACAGCCAACTTCCGTTTCATGCTGACATTAAACCAGATTAAAGTAAACTGGAATACATCTGTAACCTTTATAAACGTATATCCTCTGAATAATCTTGGTATGTACCATGGTAAATGTCAGATGCACAGGGCCGTCCAGCAGATGGACAGTTCGTTTCAGTCCCCTCCTTTTCTCAAAGCTGCTTATCTGGAATGCCGGTCCAGCGTTGCTCCAGACACTGGCTGCTCCTCCAGCTCCGGCAGATGGAAAATACCCTGATAATTCCCAAAGAGAGGATTAAAGTCAACGCATCCTTCAGCAAGCCTGGATGAGCACTATGGGATGCTCATGATGTATATGTCAGAAGGTCACATGACCTGGAAGTAACACTCAGCATGCACGGTTAGGATGCTACATTCCTGGTGAACACAGGAGGTGAAAGTCTGGCTGATCTGAAACTCAACTTTGCATCATGTAATTAAGTGCATGACTTGCATGTCAGCATCACTATATTACTGTTTCTCATTACTGAGGGTTTAAGTGTTAATCACCATTTCTGTGTTTGATTCAAGCTGTGAGGATGGTGATCCCAGCTGGAATTCCCAACATCCCAACAGTAAACAAACATTGATAAATCTGCCTGCAACAATACTGACATCTAGAGGCCACTGCCTGCATGCACATATACAGTACACACACTGAAACACTGCTGTTATGGAAAAAAAAAAAAAATTATTTATTACATTTATATAAAATATAAATTCCAAATATAATTTTGCTAACACTTTAGTTGCTTGTTATCATGCATATTACTATCATATTGGCTGTTTATTAGTACTTATAAAGCACATATTAATGCCTTTTTCTGCATGACCATATTCTACATCCCATAATCCTACCAATACCTAAACTTAACAACTAGAAGAAGAAGAAGAAGTTTTATTTATATAGCACCTTTCCATCGCTCAAGGTCGCTTCACATAGTGCTATACAATACATTTGCACATCCACATACACACCCTACACACATACACACCTTACTATTAATTATTAATTACTAACTAACTATTAATAAGCAGTAATTAGGAGTTTATTGAGGCAAAAGTCATAGTTAATAGTGAGAATTGGACCCTAAACTAGTGTGACCATCATTTTATAATAATAAATAATACTATAGAAAATCCAAATATTTTTCAATAACAATATAAAAATCTAATACATAATATAAAAATTATAATTACATAATTTTACAATAATATCTAATAATACAAAATAATTCCACATTTAATTTTATAATAATATAATATAAATTTACAATTATTATAAATAAATAAATTTCTCCCCATGCATAAATACTAAATAAATGCATGTCAAATAAATAAATAAATGTATTAACATGTTTTGAGTATCTTGTAAAACCACAAATATTTGTCAAAACTTCAATTCTGTGTCTCATATTTCACAGGATTTTTTGTTGTTGTTGTTTTATTCATATTCATCTGTAGTGTCTTTCCAACAGGTGAAAACACACACGAGTCCTAAAGAAAAAAAAAACAATTACTTTTTTTGTAAAAGAAAATGATTTTTAAAGCTTACTGAAAGGAGATGCTTTATTTAAAATAAACTATATGATTTTATCAAATAATATTGATATGCACCAAATAGCACTTTCAATGGAGTGTGGCTGATTTATTTTTATGTCAGCTGTTTTGTTTTGTTTTTTGTTTTTTTAAGTTCCCTTGTTTTAAAAAGAGGAAGTTGTCATTTCCATGATAAACCAGGACTTTAAACTGAAAACAAATGTCCTCTACAGTCAGACGGCACCAACGTTTTCTGTCCGGTTCAGGTGTATAATGACTATTAAAGTAAAGGAGCTCAAAGGATCATAATGAAGATCACTACACAAATACAGACACGCCCATCTGACTGAAACTGCTGAGATCACGCTTACACTGCCAGAATGATAATGTCAGTTATATACTCAGGGCTTGACATTAACACTCGCCAAATGTGGGTGTATTTCAGCAGTGGCGTGTAACGCAGTCACTCATACTAGCCACTTTGGCGGGTTGAATTTTATATATGATATATACACTGCTCAAAAAAATTAAAGGAACACTTTTTAATCAGAGATTAGCATCAAGTCAGTTGAACTCCTGGGATATTGATCTGGTCAGTTCAGTAACAGAGGGGGTTGTTATTCAGTTTCAGCTGCTTTGGTGTTAATGAACAACAGGTGCACTAGATGGGCAACAATGAGACGACCCCCAAAACAGGAATGGTTTTACAGACATTTTTTTCCCTACTCATCTTTTCTGACTTGTTTTTTTACTAGTTTTGCATTTGGCTAGGATCAGTGTCACTACTGGTAGCATGAGGCGATACCTGGACCCTACAGAGGTTGCACAGGCAGTCCAACTCCTCCAGGACGGCACATCAAAACGTGACATTCCCAGAAGGTTTGCTGTGTCTCCCAGCACAGTCTCAAGAGCATGGAGGAGATTCCAGGAGACAAGCAGTTACTCTAGGAGAGCTGGACAGGGCCATAGAAGGTCCTTAACCCATCAGCAGGACCGGTGTCTGCTCCCTTGTGCAAGGAGGAACACTGCCAGAGCCCTACAAAAAGACTTCCAGCAGGACACTGCTGTGAATGTCTCTGACCAAACAATCAGAAACAGACTTCATGAGGGCGGCCTGAGGGCCTGACGTCCTCTAGTGGGCCCTGTGCTCAGTAGCGTGTTTACCCACCACGCAAAGCACGCAATTGCGATTTTTTCCCGAGGGGGACCCAACGGTGGCGTAGTCTACATGTATATGCCGTATACCCACTAGGAAAGGTCAAGGATTTGCATATACTTGCTTTAACAAGGGCAAGGATACGGATTTGGCGCTCTATAATGTGCCGTGACAGATCGTAACGCCTCAGTTCTAGAGAAGCGGCAGCCTGACGCGCACGTGAACTGATCCTCTCCTCCGCTTTAAAACCAGTTACAGCACAAAATAAACATGAATGAACAACTAAAGGTATGTTAAAAGATACAGTTCAACTTATCAAAATCCATACCATGTCTCGTGTAATCGCGCTCGATCATTGTTTCATACGCGGAAAGACGTTAATAAAAACGCTGGTAAACAAACAAACATAACGCCAGGGGTGCCCCCAAGGGGCCACCTCTGTATATACTCTGGCCACAGTATGATTTTGCAGTGGGTACTATAAATTTAAATGCATAATGTAAATTCACAAGTTCATGAAGTGAAAGAAAATAAACTATTATATTATTATAAACTGTTATATTAATTTTATGCATGTTTACATTATAGACACCATTGCCTGTTTTTGCACAATTTCGCCAGCGAATATAGTTCAACACATCCACAGCACTGTAATTGCGTCCCTGAGCAACAAATGGCGGTGTTTCTTTACTGAATGAATCAGCTTGTTTAAATGAATCAGTTGAATCAATGAAAATTGGAAAAGATAGGCTACAGGTGACGACGAGGGAGCTTCAGTTGAACAACAGTGAACTGCGGTCAGATGAGATGTTGTCAGGCTATGTCAGTAAAAGCAGTAAAAGCCGTTCTACTGTGCTCGCGGCGCGCTCTCAAGAATTGCACGCGCAAATGTGGCACACGCTGCGTATTAGCCTACTTTATTATAGCTTAAATGAAGCGCAAAAGAAACTACAAGCATGCACCGTCGTTGTTCTGTTGTAAATTAAGTCATGAAATTACCAAACATGCGATTAAAACTGCCTCAAAACTGTGTGTGCATGTATTTGTTGACATGGTTTTAAAGCTATTTATCCAATTTGTTGGCCTTAAAACATCTTAAAATGTACATGTGTACACCAGGGAAATATCAGAAATTAAGAAATAGTGTCATTGTAAATAGTGGTGCAAAGATCAAAGCTGTATAATCTATAAATCTCAAGGTTAAATCAGAAGATTTATTGTAAAAATGTTTCTGTAACAGCTGCCAAAATAGCTCCACTGTGGTTTGTCACATTTACCTCAGAACAAACATATTCAGTGACCATAAACTCGTTAGTGAGCTAGAAAAATGAACTCTAGAAAGGAGCATTTAGCTTCATATATGTACCATATTAGGCCTACATATTAATTATATTTTTTAATGTTCTTTAATATATAATGCATGTTTGAATAAATCCATCAAGTTGACAGCCACCATTTAAATGTTTTCAAAAAAACGAATTGGAGTAGAAATAATTTTAAAGTTAGTAGGCCTACCAACTTTATTATTATAAAAATTTCCTTAAGTGTAATTTAAGTCTGTATACAAATCAGTTCATTTTAACCTTCAATATTAATGTAGTACCAACTGATTCCCATGTATATTATACAGCATTAATTCTTGAGAAAAGCAGCCATGTACTGTACCTGATATACAGTATATCCAAAATAACTGATACTGAATCGAACTGCAAGCTTGTGAATCAAAATGCATAACTATGATGACAGACTGGCAGGAAATGATGCAAAACAGAAAACAAAGTCCGAACAGGGTGATACTGTGACGTACTGATAAGCCTTATCTTTCCATTATTGTTAATAATAGTTGCAACCTGCACTCTTAAATCTGCGTTGAAAATTGCCAGCTGATAAACCCCCGGGAACGCGATCACAGGGCCCCCTCCTGGAGATTTGCCTAGGGCCCCCAATAACCATGAACGCCACTGCCTGTGCTCACTGCCCGGCACCGTGGAGCTCGACTGGCATTTGCCATTGAACACCAAAATTGGCAGGTCTGCCACTGGCGCACTGTGCTTTTCACAGATGAGAGCAGGTTCACCCTGAGCATGTGACAAATGTTTAGGGGTCTGGAGAAGCCGTGCTAGACTTTATATCTAGTAGTGTTGGGTCCGAGTCCACCAAAGACCCTCCTCTCTTAGTTACTTTTGCTACATCCGACAAGCCATGCCGCTCTCACGCCACACATCATGTTCTCACACAGTGAAAAATACATTGCAAAGCAAAGAGGACACTGACAACACACCAACAGACAAGACAGAGCAGCTTACTTTTGATATGAAATAGTCTTAGCTTTCAAATTTTGTAATTTTTAAGAAATTCAAACAATAAATGCAGTTTTGTGGCAATTTAATGTGTAGCACCTCAGTTCAAGCAGCATGTGAACTGTTCATCTCTTCTATTTGTAGCACGAATTTAACATGAATGAACATTCTGCAAAAACTGATGTTAATCTACTAACTGGTTTGGTTTGTTTGTCAGACAAAATGGAGGATATCTGCATTGTGACTGGTCAGTTCGCCTGTCAATCAAACTCCAGTGAAAGGTCAATTGTAAACTCAACACTGGGCTCTTAAATTAATATTTTAACCAAAACAATTGCAATGTAACTTTACCTAATGTACACTTTGCAGAATCTGCAAGGTAATGCTCAAGAAGGCAAAACAATGTCTTAAATGTTTAGTTCACCCAGAAATTAAATTTCTGTCATTAATTACTCACCCTTGTGTTGTTCCAAACCTGTAAGACCTTCATTCATTTACAGAAATCAAATGAAGGTATTTTTAATGAAATATGAGATCCAATGCAACTACCACTTTCAAGCCCCAAAAGGTAGTAAAGACATCATTAAAGTAATCCATGTGACTCCAGTGGTTTAACCTCAGTTTTATAAAGCATGCTTTGTTTGCGCAAAAAAACAAACAAACATAATTTACCACTTTATTTACAAAATAATATTATCCAAAGCGTGTTCACGCAACAATGTCAGCTCTCGCATGAACACAAAACACGTGTGTCATGATGCTCTACACGTTGTAGATCAATGTTTTTTGTAAATAAAGTGGTAAATTATGTTTGTTTGTTTTTTTGCGCAAACAAAGCACTCACTTCATAAAATAATAACAGAGGTTAAACCACTGGAGTCACATGGCGTACTTTAATGATGTCTTTCCTACTTTTCTGGACCTTGAAAGTGGTAGTTGCTTTGGATCTCCATGGAGGGACAGAAAACTCTCGGATTTCATTAAAAATAACTTAATTTGGGTTCAGAATGATCTTACGGGTGTGGAACGACACAAAGGTGAGTAATTAATGACAGAATTTTCATTTTTGTGTGAACTAACCCTTTCAGAGCCAGGGGTATTGCGAAAAGTATAAAGCTTGTGCTTATTCTGAACACATACATTTTGAGTGAATTCTCCACATGGTGACTCTAAACGCCTCTGATCTGATGGGCCATCGCGTTCACGCACGTTTAACGTACATGTCTGCGATTGGCTACAATGCTCAACGCTGTAGTTTTGTTTCGTTTTTGAATAATACTATATTGTGTCCTTCAGTGCCCGGACTCGACTGTACTCAGTCCAAACTGTCCAAGTCTGTGTCAAGTCCGAGTACAAATTCGTGTGACAAGTCTGAGTTCGAGTAACCCAACTCTAATATCTAGCAATTCTGACTTTATATCTCGCGATTCTGACTTTATAACTCGCAATTGTGAGTTTATATCTCGCAATTCTGAGAAAAAAAGTCAGAATTGTGAGATAAAAAGTCGCAATTACCTTTTTTATTTTTTATTTCATTGCGGAAACAAGCTTCCTTACCTTTTCTGTTGCTAGCTGCAAAACTATTTTTTAAAGATGGTTTTCATGAGATTCACTCGATGAGTAACATTAAAGAGTTTAATGATTAAACATACTGGTATATAAAACTGGATCATGCAGGCTAATAAACTTACAATAAACATCAAAGGACATAAAGTATCAAGTAAAGAAAGTGTATGAATAAAAAAAAATGATTTGTAATTGTGCATATTTTTTAAAAAAAAAAACACAAAAAAGCAAGAATAAGATCCTATAAATGTAAAAAGCAAAGTCTTTCCTCTCTGATTCACACTCCAGAGTCTGTTCAGCAGCTGAGCTACATGAACTGATTACAGATTAAGTTGTACCTTTCACCTCTGCCAAAACCTGCTTTTCAGGAACACTAGCTAGTGTGTCTCAGCCTCACACACTCAATCAAAGGGAACAATCAGTCAGACTGACTCGGGGCCCCTCGGTCGGCGGAAATGGATCTTTCTCACGCGAGCCCGTGAATGTGGGCGGATCTACAACATTCTCCTTCCTGCACTACAGCATAAATACTCTCTCTCTCTGTGTGTATGCGTGTCTTTCTGCAAATCTGAAGCTCACAGCGAGCACCAGGACAAAAAAACATGAGTCAAACACCACCTATGAGTAAAATGAAGTCCAGGATGGAGGAAGCGGCGAAGATGAAGGATGAAGACAAGCTTTATAAGCGAGAGGGAATCCTGTACTCCACCATTCTCAGCCCACCGGAGACCCTGGACAAGTTAAAAGACCTGGAGGCCAGAGAGGACGACCTCATCTTGGTGGCGTACCCTAAATGTGGTGAGTAAAACAATCTGTTAGAAACAAGTTTGCTTTACCAGCTGTAGTGCAAACTCTGTAAGTGGAGTTGGGTTACATATTAGTTACATAACTTTCTCTTTGGTTGTCAGGAATAGCCAGCTTTAACAGTTATTAAAGCCCTTTTACAAAGACTAGAGGCTCTACTAGAACAGGTTTTCATGCCTGAGTGTTGATTATTTTCCTCATATTCTCCATTGTTCAGCTCCTCTCTTCCCAGTCTGTCAGTAACGCTCTGTTTAGTTCCTGGCTGCGTCCGAAAACCTAGGTAGCTGACTTGCTGCCTCGCTGCCTTATCAAACAATGACTTGTAAGGCAGCGTTTGTGCATGAAGGCACCTCATGAAACGGATTTCGGACAGACTTCTGAGGCAGCATAGGAGTTTAATGATCTACCGCAATATAGCGCGAGCTTTGGTGAGAACTAAACAAATATTTAATTACTACAGTAGCAATTTTTCGCTAGAAATGACATCAAAAGTGGAAAATGTTGGTCAAAAATGTACATTTACTCACAAGCTGGCCAGCAAACGCAACTTTCGGACGCCATCTTTATTTTTCTAGCTCAACTGTCATAGAATGGAAAGCACAGGATTGTGGGATATCAAAGGCAGCTAAGGATACATCTATGCTGCATTGAAAAATCGATCTGATGAAGGTATCTCAGGAAACAGGAAGTGAAGCTAACATTGGATTCGGACGTGCCTTGATGCCTTCCTACCTTGAAATGTGTCCTCCGAAGGAAGCATTTTCCAGTTTTCGGACGCAGCCCCTGTCTCTATGAAGCCCCTCCTTCTGAAAAGCACACTGTGCTCCGATTGGTCGGCTGGAGCAGTGTGTTGTGATTGGTGTTTGGAAATGTCCCGCCCCTTACCATAACCGCCAGTTTCAACACACTACTAACTAACTCAACCAGGCCCCGCCCCTTTATTCTGCGCATAAATTATTTAAATGAGGAATATTGTGATGTGTTCGTTCCCAGAAGAAAACTCGCGCTGAAGGGACTCAAACAGCAACATTACACACTAAAGAAAGATGAACATAGAAAACAGCAGAATAGGTCCTCTTTAATGCAAATCCACATCATGTAACCTGATCCTCTGCGATGCATGACACATGTTTGTAATTCTTACGTAATAATGAGCGAGTTCTGCTCAATGTCAACACGACTGCAGCTGCAATTCTGGACACTGAAGACTGAAGCAATTCTGTGCATTTGTGAAAATCACACTCTTGTGTAAATTGGTGGACTGAACTGAATTTATAGTAGAATTGGTCTTTACTGTTAACATTGAATGAATGCGACAATTTACGTAATGTGTGCACCAAAACTTGCAACAGAAGAACTGCTGAAGAATTTGTACAAAAATGATTTTACAAGTGATTTATAAAATTGTTGCAATGAATTTAACGTGAGAATTTACAGTACTTAAGAAAGGCTTTATACTTTTTTTGCTTGTTTCGTGAATGGAAAATCAATGACGTTAAACACAACCATTCAAAAGTTTGGGGTTTGGAAAACCCAAAAAGTAAATACTTTTATTCATCAAGGACACATTAAATTGACCATAAGTGACAGTTATAAGACATTTATAATGTTACAAAAACTTTCTATTTCAGATAAATGCTGTTCTTTTGAACTTTCTATTCATCAAAGAATCCTGAAAAAAAAAAAAATTGTACACAACTTATATAATCATAAATGTTTCTTGAGCAGCAAGTCATCATATTAGAATGATTTCTGACACTGAAGACTGGAGTAATAATGCTGAAAATTCAGCTTTGATCACAGGAATAAATTACACTTTACTATATATTCACATAGAGAACAGCTGTTTTAAAATTGTAAAAATATTTCACAATTTTACTGAATTTTTGATCAAATAAATGCAGCCTTGGTGAGCAGAAAAGACTTCTTTTAAAAACATTAATATTATATATATTAGGGCTGCGTTAACGCATGCAATTAATTCAAAATCTTTAACGCGTTAAAATAATTTAACACATTTAACGCAAAAAAAAAAGTTACTGAAGCATGTGAAATTGAGTCATTAATGTAATTTACATTGTATCTGAAGAGCGCGAGCCCTCCCGCATCGCTGTTCCTGTCTGAACGGAACGTCGAAACATCCCACCGCTGTAAGGACAGATGATATGAAAACTGTTTCTTGCCTGGATAAAGCAAACCAGCGTCTCGCTATGAAAGTTTTGATGGATGAGGAATGCAATCAAAGTAAAGACGATTGCAGTGACGTACAGGAGCACGTGTGAGTCCATTAACTTGATGCGCAAAACAAATCATGTATGAGCACTCTCGACGCACTGATCGCACACTGACTTTATGCACAGACACATTTCAGTACATTCACGTTGTTTTCACACACTTTCAGGATAACGCTTGGATTTGTCCTGTGTATGTTGCTGTGTACTTTAGTATATATGCAGGTCAAGGCGGTTGGTTTAGGTTTATTTGGCATCTCCATGTGGTCCTGTTCAGTATCGCAACTTGACTTGTCTAAAATGTAAACAAGCTCTTTGCTGTTGCACATACTATACACTGTGAATTCTGAAACGTGTTTTTGCTGTGATTTTTTTTTTTATGGATGGCAAAATGGACATGTTAAACAAATCACGATAAGTGTGCGGTTATATATATATATATATATATTCGGGCTGTCAATAGATTAAAATTTTAAATCGCGCACCCTTTGTGCGATTAATCGTGATTAAAAATTTTAATCTATTTACAGCCCTAATATATATACAGGTGCTGGTCATATAATTAGAATATCATCAAAAAGTTCATTTTTTTATTATAAATTATTTTTAAACATGAAACTTTCATATATTCTAGATTCCCTACATGTAAAGTAAAACATTTCAAAAGTTTTTTTTTTTAAATTTTGATGATTAGAGCGTACAGCTCATGAAAGTCCAAAATCCAGTATTTTTTAAAATATTAGAATATTTCCTAAGATCAATCAAAAAATGGATTTGCAAAACAGAAAAGTTCAAGTTCTTTAAAGTATGTTCTTTTGTGCACTCAATACTTGATCGGCAGGACATATTACAGCAAATGACTTGCTCCTAGCACAAATTACTGCATCAGTGAAGTGTGGCATGGAAGTGATCAGCCTGTGGCACTGCTGAGGCACTATTGAGGCTTCAGATCATCTGTATATTGTTGGATCGACTGTTTCTCATCTTTCTCTTGAAAACATCCCATAGATTCAGGTCAGGCATATTGGCTGGCCAATAAAGCACAGTAATATCATGCTCAGCAAACCACTTGGAAGTGGTTTTTGCACTGTGGGCAGGTGCTAAAGTCCTGCAGGAAAAGGAAATCAGCATCTCCATAAAGCTTGTCAGCAGATGGAAGCATAAAGTGCTCCAAAAACTCCTGGAAGATGGCTGCATTGACTTTGCACTTGATAAAACACAATGGACCAACACCAGCAGACGTCACGGCCCCCCCAAATCATTATTGACTTCAGAAACTTCACACTAGACTTCAAGCAGCTTGGATTCTGTGCCTCTCCAGTCTTCCTTCAGACTCTGGGACCATGATTTCAACATGAAATGCAAAATTTACTTTTATCTGAAAAGAGGACTTTCGACCACTGTTCACTGTCCAGTTCTTTTTCTCCTTAGCCCAGGTAAGATGCTTCTGACGTTGTCTCTGGTTCAGAAGTGGCTTGGTAGTCCTTTTCCTGAAGATGTCTGAGTGTGGTGACTCTTGATGCGCTGACTCCGGCTTCATTCTACTCATTGTGAAGCTCTCCCAAGTGTTTGAATTGGCTTTACTTGACAGTATTCTCAAGCTTGCGGTCATCCCTGTTGCTTGTGCACCTTTGCCTACCCAATTTCTTCCTTCCAGTCAACTTTGCATTTAATATGCTTTGATATACGCTCTGTAAACAGCCACCCCATTCAGTAATGACCTTCTGTGACTTACTCTCTTTGTGGAGGGTGTCAATGATTGTCTCCTGGACCATTGCCAAGTCAGCAGTCTTCCCCATTAGTGTGGTTTCAAAGAACAAGAGATACCCGGAATTTATACTGTAGGGATGGTCATTTAATGAAACTCAAATGTAAATATTCTAATATTTTGAAATACTGGATTTTGGACTTTCATGAGCTGTACGCTCTAATCAACAAATTAAAAAAAAAAACTTTTGAAATGTTTTACTTTACATGTAGGGAATCTAGAATATATGAAAGTTTCATTTTTTAAAATAATTTACAATAAAAAAATGAACTTTTTCACGATATTCTAATTATATGACCAGCACCTGTATATATATATATATATATATATATATATATATATATATATATATATACACACATACATACACACACACAAACTTAGTATCTTTTGCTTCTCATTGAGATCAACTCTTTCTTTCTCCTCACTAAATCTGCTTGTAATTGATTTCTAACAGGGTTTAACTGGATGGTTGCAGTCTTGCGTAAAGTCATGAATGCTTCCACTGGGAAAAATGAGAAACCACCTGAGAGGCCTCCTCTGGTTGAGTTTTTACCTCCAGATGTTCAAGAGGTCAGTAACAGCAAAAACAATCTGGGAATGTTTAGCCTGAACACACAAAAACATCACAGCACGTATAATATTAGTTTCACACTGTTTACCTTACAGGAAATAGCTGCAATGCCCCCGCGGAGGCTTCTGGGAACTCATCTACACCCTGACAAAATGCCTGCCTCTTTCTTTACTAAGAAACCAAAGGTCAGTAACAATCAGTGCACTTTGAATCACATTACAGAGGTCACATGACACTAGTAGATACCAAACATGCCAAACTCACCTGGTAGTGATTTATACTGTACTCTACTGTTCAAAAGTTTGTATCTATTTTCAGATTCTGGTGGTGTTCAGAAATCCAAAAGACACCCTTGTCTCATTCTTCCATTTCATGAACAAAAACCCGGTTCTGCCCAGCGCCGAGTCGTGGGACAAGTTCTTCTCTGACTTCATGGCTGGTGAAGGTGAGAAAAACACTGAACCATTAAAGTTAAATATCATTTAAATGAAAACGGATGGTTATTTGTGTCTCCTCTTCAGTTGCCTGGGGCTCTTATTTTGATCACGCTCTCGCCTGGGAGAAACGTCACGATGATCCAAACGTGATGATCGTGACATACGAGGAACTGAAACAGGTAGAACAACCTAGTTTTTATCATTTAATTAGTCTTAAAAGTCAACATGAAGCATTTTATTTCCATAAAGGGATGTTAAACAAATATTTCTGATTATGAAGACTTAATTGAGCACAGGATTAGTTGTGTATCAAGAAGTAAACAATCTGACACCATGTTGACTTTTATTGATACCAGTCCGAGTTTAAAACATCTGAGACTTTTCTGCTGTTCATGCAGAACTTAGCAGAAGGTGTGAAGAAAGTCTCGGAGTTCTTCAACCTTCCACTGACAGATGAGCAGGTCAGCAGCATCGCTGGAGAAAGTACGTTCAGCGCTATGGTGGAAAACTCCCAGAAATCTCACGGCAATTTTGGCAGCATCTTCTTCAGGAAAGGTAAAAGATGGATTTCAGATCTAACTAACTCAGATGTTTCTCCTTAAATTCCTCAGGTCCAGAGTACTAAGAGTATAGAGATATAAAAATGTTTGCAGATAACAGCTGAGATCATTTGATCTTTTGAGAATGTGATGAGAAATGTTTGAATCCATATTGATTATTGAGGAGAAACATTTATACTAGAGATGCACCGATGTATCAGCCAACAATCGGTATCGATTGTATATAAAAGCTGTTATTATCACTATCGGCCATCGATTGTTTAAAAACGGCCGATTATATCCTGTCAATCAAAAGGGTGCAGAAAAACGTGTTCAAACTGCAACTCATACATACTGTGTGTGAAGAAAATCACTCTTGTGTTGAATTTCTTCTTCTTCTTGGCGGTTGGCAAACCAGATTTTGTGTTGAATTTTAACGCATTAACAGTTTAAAAATAGTGACGCTAAAGCAGGCTCTTTTTGACCCTATGAATCACCCGTATTTCAAGCCAGGGTTGCCAGGTCTGTAGTTTTTGTTTTTATTTTTTGCTACATCAAATATCATTTGTAGCGCCTCCCGTCCAATAATCGCAAAAGGCTTTGTGCTTTGTTACTTCTGATAAGAATAAAAGTTTCAGTTTTCAAATTTTATCATGAAATTCAAACAATAAATGGCGTTTTGACGCTCTTAAATGTGACGTGTCAGATCGCTGTAATGCCTCAGCTCAGGCGGCAGCGCGGAGCGCGAGTCTTTTCTTCCTCTTCAATACAAGTTATATCTCAAAAAACATGCATGAACATCAAAGGTATGTTGAAAGATATAGTACAACTTACCAGAATGTATTGCGTCTCATGTAATCACTTTATTTGTGCTTCAACCGCGGAAAGACGTCAATAAAACAGCTTGTGAACAATGTCACATCATGTCAAATTTACCTCAGGAATGTTTTCCAATGTTCACAGTTCCTTAGCTATCTATATATATAAAAACACTAGAGAGGAGCTTATTTACTGTTAATTATGTTTGTGTAAATTTGCCATGAAGACAAAAGTGCTTATGAAAACTACCTTACGTGATACTAAGTTTTATACATTTCAGTTTTTATTTGAGTGTAATTATTATATCTGAAAATAAAAGCAGCTGAATATAAAACTTCTGTTGTTAATTGTAACCTCTAATATTGTAGTGTACCAAATGAGAGGTTCCCTGTATAGTTCGCAACATTATTTGGGAGAGATTTTTTTTCCTTAAGAAAAACCAAACTATCGGTATCGGCCGATATCATTCTGAATAATCGGCTATCGGTATCGGCAGAGAAATTTAGTATCAGTACACCTCTAATTTATACCTCAATATTTCTACATTTTTTTTTTCCACAATTTAATATCTCTCAGAAGAGAAATTAAATTCTCTGAAATTAATCTCTTATTTACATCATGTTTACACTTTGTTGGTTATGTTTTGTCTTCCGTCTTGAACAGGTGAGGTGGGCGACTGGAAGAATCATTTTTCCGATGTCCAGAGTAAACAGATGGATGAGCTCTTCCAAGCCAAACTAGCTGGAACAAAAATTGGAGCCAGACTGAAGTATGACCTTTACTGCCAGTAAATGTGAAGACACGACGAGGACCGACGGATGAAGACAGTTTATTTCACAGGGATTCAGAAGAGCAGCTGTTTAATGGTTTTCATGTTTTGATACATTCCATTGTTTACAATAAGCAAAAAAGCATCGCTCTGTCATTAATAAATGTTAGTAAATACACATCATGAGGTTTAAAGATGTCAACACTGTTTTATTCTCTGTCAGAAAATTCAATTGCAAATGTTCACCAGTGGTCGGCGCAACAGTTCAGTGAGAAACACAATCAACCCATAATGATGTTAAACTGCTCTGATGGCTCACGGGCAGCAGGGAAAAATAATGCCAAATGCAGATAATAAAATGCAACCAACCATATAACGGTGCATAGTTAGACCAGCAGAACAAATATGATTATTGCCTTTCAAAAGAGAGCAAGAAACACTTCCCATATTTTTTGTTGTTGATGTCAAAGGTTGTGTCACAATTCTTAATTCTTGATTCCAATTTCGATACCACAGCTAAAACTGCTAATGTAAATTTCAAAGATTATTAAAGACAAGTACACAGTCATTAATAAAAAAGAACAAATAATTAAACTACAAGCAACATAAATTAATACAGTAGAACAAAGATACAAATGAAATCAGTGCTTTTTAGGTTTTTCAGGTACAGAAATTGAATAAAGTAATGAAATGTAAAATAATCTTCACTGTACAAAATAAATAAAGGCTAATCCTTATTAAATTTACAAAAACCTTATTCATTGAAGAGCAGGGAGTGACTTCTTTGTCTTTTGTAGTTTGATTAACATTAAAAACACAGACAGCAGCAGGAATATTAGGCTGCTGTCACTTTAAAACTAATGCACGGATCCAATATACTGATACACATGCGTTCTTTCTCTACCATAACCGGCTACATTTACTTGGATACTCGCAAAAGGTGGGCATTTTGAGATAAATTTGTGTGAATTTGTCCGTTTTAGTGGTTAGCAGAGAAAACTAGTAATACAATTAACGTCAATCAAATGTTTGGGGAAATAAATACAGAAAAAAAAAAAAAAAAAACATCGATTCATGGCTTTTGAGAATCGATATCGAATCAACCACATTTTTAAAAAACTATTAATCGAAAAATCTTTTTTTTTTTGCCCAGTCCTATCTTGCATAGGTCATATTTTTTTCTAGGGCTGATAAAAAAAAAATTATTTGTTCACAATCAGCCACAAATCTGAAAAGCATCTCGTGTTATAAAAGTACAGAATAAATAGAATAATGAAACTTGTGCAGAGATTAGTTTTCTTTGCGCACGAGGGTTCATTAACATGTGGTGACAATGATGGATGCGAAATATTACGCTTTTTCAAGACATCACGGACGAGAAAAAGAGTCTACTTCACTTTTCCACGAGGAGACAGCGATTGAAGCGACACCTGAGGCTTCCCAGGACACACATATTTCATCACTGGACTGTAGTGAGACGTCCACGACACAAATTGGTACAATGCCAAAAGATTTTGTCTCATTATAACAGCAGAAACAACTTAAAATACTCCGTCATTTATGGTCATACAGATAAAAGTAAGACATCATTCCGAACTGTAAAGGGTTTGTGTACACTCACAATAACAACAAAACATTGTGCTTTTGTAAAATAAAGAAGGATGCTGCTTTCTGCCGTCCCAGTTTCCCTTCCGTCAAGTTTGTGGAGCGCGTCACAAAAATTAATCGGAACTCAGCGTTTAGGCTACTAGCAAGCTCTTGCGTGCCCGTTTTGGGTTGGTGCATTGATCGTCTCTTCTTCTTCTGCTCTTTTTCCTGTTGTGGCTGTTTGCAAACAGCGTTGCATTACCGCGCACGCCCCCTTCTGGATTGGAGTGTGGATTGCCTCTGACTGACTGTATTCATCATCTGACTGTATGCCCTGAACCGTGACGAATACATGTACCGTTAAACCCCCAGTGTCCAGTCAAACAAATTCACGTCAGTTGGTAGAAGCACGTGGTTACACAATTTTACAGTACGTGTACTTACAGTGTACTTAGAAAATACCAAGAAAGTACTGGTAATATAAACAAACTACATGGGTTAAGGTTTAGGGTTAGGATCAGGGTTAGTACCTAGTTACAACCCAGTTATTGTAATTGCTATAATTAGTACATAACTGTAGTATGTTCATGCGGAATAGGAGTGTAAAATAAAGTGCCACCAAGCTCATCAAATTAATAGATATAAACATGGACAGGATGTGGGACCTCAAAATAGTCCTCAAAAACCAACACAAGATAAAATAAAATATGACTCCAACTACATTAAATATGGTTGCAGCGAGGATCAATATGGTTGTCAAATTCTGTCAAAAAGGAGATATTACATTAAAAAAATGCTGGGTTAAAAACAACCCAAGTTGGGTTGGAAATGGATAAACCCAACAATTGGGTTGTTTTAACCCAGCGGTTGGGTTAAATGTTTGTCCAACCTGCTGGGCAGTTTTATTTAACTCAACTATTGTTTAAAATTGACTGTATGTCTGGCTTAAAATGAACCCAAAGATAGGTTGGAAATTAAAAATCAGACACATAATTACTAGAGGCAACAATAATAAAAGGTGAAAACAACTGCTGGGTTGTTTTTAACCCAGCAGTGTAAGAATCACAGTTGTTATCTCTAGAAGCTTGTTTTCACCACAGAATTAGAAAATAAAAAAGGTAACTGCATCTTTTTATCTCACAATTCGGACTCTTTTTTTTCATAATTGTCAAGAAACACGCTCAAATTGCAAGAAAAAAAGTCAGAATTGTTTGGGATTTTATAACTCACAATTGTGAGTTTATATCTCGCAGTTCTGAGAAAAAAGTCAAATTTGCTGGATATAAAATCGCAATTGCAAGTTTATCGCAAATACTTTTTTTTTTTTTTTATTCTCTGGCAGAAACAAGCTTCCATAGCTATTACTTCCGGTTCATTTGATCGCACCAGAAGTGGAAAGTCACATCAGGTGCATTGCATTGTGGAAATGCAATTCATTTTGGCAATTACAGTTTGTAAGAAGTCCTGTATCCATTACGCTAATTTGCACACATTGTGCACAATGTATATTGCAAAAATAGTATGTGTATATGCTATTCTAAACGCAGCCATGCCATTAGACTCGTAATGATCACTCCTAATGAAGTCTAATTACAGCCGTGTTGATGTGAACAGCAGATGACCCCTACATGAACGGCACATCCTGGAACTGCTAGCAACGCGCAGAGTTTTCTTGTCAAAACAAGACGATCAGTGAGGAAATGCAGAAAAGTGCTCATCCGACAGACATCAATTTAATCCAATTTCAGACTAATGTCACCAAAAACAGGAACATGTAGGCCACTATATAATATATACGATGTAAATCTAAACAGCCCTGTGGTCCATTTAAGAGGCATATTAAAGTTGGCTGCTACAAAGTCTACAATATATCGCATATGAATATGGCTCAATGGTTTTATAACTGCAGTAAAACAGCTGATGTGGGTTTGACTGATGCATTTTATAGGTACAGGGATTGATAAACACCGCTGTGAATGACTGATATGTGACTGTGACATCAGGTATTCCTGTAACTGGGTCTGGTAGCACATAAACATGCATTGCTCCCAAAAGTTTGAGGTAAAGATGTTTCTGAATGCTCAGCAAGGCTGCATTTATTTGATCAAAAATACAGTAAAAACAGTGAAATATTATTCCAATGTAAATCAGCTGTTTTCTATGTGAATATATAGTAAAGTGTAATTTATTCCTGTGATCAAGGCTGAATTTTCAGCATCATTACTCCAGTCTTCAGTGTCACATGATCCTTCAGAAATCATTCTGATATGATGATTTGATGCTCAAGAAACATTTATGATTATTATCAATGTTGAAAACAGTTGTGCAGCATATTTTTGTGGAAACCGGGATAAATATTTTTCAGGATTCTTTGATTAATAGAAAGCTATTCTACAGAGCTGGTTCAAAGTCAGAGCTGGAAACGTCTTGAAAAAAATGTTTTTTTCCACAAATTTTGTATGTGTGCAAATTGTATAATATCCAAGGTACACATTTCTAGTAATTGTGCAGTTAATTTTCATATTGTATTTTCAGAAAGTTTTGGAATATTTTTCCTCTCCCCAAATTTGTCACTACCGAAACACAATAATAAATAATTTAATAAGAAGGGTTACATTGACCCGTTAACATTTTGTTTACATCTACCTTGTAAATACATATTTTTTAAGAGTTCTCACAGGTAAATCAATAACAATTACAATTTTAACAATATTTCAAGTGTAATTTATGAGATTTGTTGTATTTTGAATCCAATCTTTCTTTATAAAAGTCATAAAGTTTATCATACTGATTTCAAAGTTAATGATTCATCAATATACACTGAACCAAACACTATAATAACATCTTAGTTGATCATTCAATATGCTTTAATTTTGACAAAACATCCATGTTTTGGTCATGACTGCACAGTTTCGGTAGTGACAGTAATGTGTTGGTAGTGACCACGTCACATGACAGGATTTTAACTCACATACTAAAACATATTAAAATATAAATGATTTGCATAACTGTACTAAAATTTTGTTTATTTCCACCAAATAAATAATTATATGTTCCCTTTTGTCTTTACCAAAATAATGATGTCACTACCGAAACATGTGGTGAAGTCTCGGTTGTGACAAAAGATGCTAATCAGCTCATGGTTAGCTAGCACAGTTCTGAACAGTTGTACACAGAAAAAAACTAAATTATAATTGAATAACACTTAAAAAACAATGATGTCACAACCGAAACTTCACCACGTTTCAGTTGTGACTGTTTCGGTAGTGACAATTTTAGATACTTTTGAGCGTAGCTCAAAGATGCTAATCACACATGGTTAGCTAGCACAGTTCTGAACAGTTGTACACAGAAAAAAAACTCAATTTTATAGAATAACACTCAAAAAAGTTTGCTTAATTGCAGAAAAAGAGTGTTTGGTAGTGACGTTCCTTAAAGCTACACGCAGATTTTCTGACTTTTGAACACATTTAACTCAAAATGATGGATCTATCTACTGTGAAAGAGAGGCTATGAGAGGGAGGGACACAGGAATATTTCCTGATCAAAAATGTAGAAGTGTGTTAAAATCAGTCTCGGCCTGTTTCGGTAGTGACATGAAAATGCGGGACACTTTTTTTTTTTTTTTTTTTTTTTACATAAAGTTTCATGATTTAAAAATAGAAATATAAAAAAAAAAAAAAAAAAAAAAAAAAATATATATATATATATATATATATATTATATATGATGATTTCATATATATTAATCTTACCGATATTTTAAATATTATTGTGCGATTCAATAGATAATAGAAGGATCTTAGTAAACACCTAAAACTTGAACACTTAAATGCTTTATAAATGTGTTTTTTGGTTGTGGGACAGCAGTTTGCACCAGTTCTGTAGAATGGCCCATATAAAGGTTTTGGAAGGAAGTGATGGAGGATATCTGACATTCTCCTCTGATGATGTCCTGATTCATCAGTGATGAGCAATCGCACTCACCACGTCATACTGAGCTCAAACTCTTTTAATATGCAGGCCATCTATAAAATTTGGAAATTAAACTATATATATATAAATATATATATATACACAAAGAACATTAGCTGCATTGTGGGGAAATGTCATATATCAAACTGCTGCCATTTATTCTGCCGAGAAAGCATCTCAGCCAATAAAACAAAGCACAAGTTCAAATGTCACACAAACTGCCCTTTTTATCAAATCAGAATGGAGTCACTCGCCGTCTGTCTCTGATATGGATGTTTGCTACATCATTTATCACAAGGTTTGGTTAACCTAAACAAGACAAATCACAAAAGCTCAGACAAAGACGTCTGAAAGCTCTCAAAAACTTTCATTTTACGTGCCTTTGATTCTTTTCTTCACTTCATTCTAAAGGCCTTGTAACCTTATATATGGTTCTTTGTTGATTCAGAAAGTTCTTGGTGTTTCTGATTAGAATATTAATTTCGAGGTTCTTTGAAACACCAGAACACACATGGGTTTCTGTGATTCTCACTGGATCCTTTAGTGATAAATGTACAAGAAGAAAGCAGCAAACTACAAATAAATCCCAACTGTGACGGCTCCAGAAAAACCCTCTCATCAAAGAAAATCATTAGAACATTCTTAATTAGTGGTGAATTTCCATCTCTGGTTTAACCATGACTATCATCCAGAGATCTGGTTTGACGGTCCATCCGATCAGCCGCAGGAAATGATGTCCTCAGGGGGTCGTTACAAACTCACAGACCTCCATCACCAAGCCAGAGCCGCTCGGTTCACCACCGACATGCTGAAGCAAACACAGGTGTAAATACAGACCGGAACATCAACCAATCAGAACGTCCTGTAGCAACCACATAGCAACGCACAATAAACACTTGGAACTCCAAAGCAACTGCATAGCAACACCCTGGCAACAGGCTTTGCATGGGCAAGCTTAAAAATCAATGCATTTAATAATTAGAGGAATTTTATTTTATAGAACCAAGTATATTTATGTTGTTAAATTCAATAAAACACAATTAATGTACAGGTATTACCTATAATTTAGTTAACAAAAAAAACTTTTAATTCAGATTAATGTGTATATTGTGTTATATTATAAATGAAACCAAATTATTTTCATAATTTAGTTAACAAAATAAAATAAAATATTTAATTAAGATGTATAGTGTTTTATAATATTGTATTATAACTTAAATCAAAATAACTTCACCCCAAAAATCACATGGATAAATAATAAATTATTTAATTTAAATAAAACCTATTTTATTATCATTATGGGTTCATCTTGCATTGCAACATTTTTATTCAAAATATGCATTATTGTAATTAAATCAGCATAAATGTACAGCTGTCCCATAAATACAGACCAGAATATCAAAGAGACTTGGCAACCACATAGCAACGCACTATAAACACTTGGGACACCATAGCAACTGCATAGCAACACCCTAGCAACAGGCTTTGCATGGGCAAGCACAAAAATCAATGCATTTATTAATGTAATCAATTTTACAAATATTGTTTTATAGAACTGTGCATATTTTGGTTCTATATTTATGCTGTTAAATTCCATAAAACACAATTAATGTACAGGTATTAGCTATAATGATTTAGTTAACAAAAAATTCAGATTAATGTGTAGTATTTTCATATTATATTATAAATTAAACCAAATTATTTTCACAATTTAGTTAACAAAAAATATATTACAGATTTTTAAATTAAGATTAATGTATAATGTTGTATTATAAATCAAAATCAAAATATTTTCATCCCAAAATCACATGGATAAATAATAAATGATTTCAATTTAAATTAAACCTATTTTATCATCATTATGGATTTATCTTCCATTGAGACATTATTTTCATAACAAATTTTATTGAAAATATGCATTATTTTAATTAAATCAGCATACAACTGGCCAGTAAATACAGACCAGAATATCACAATCACATAGCAACGCATCAAACGCCATAGCAACACCCTGACAACAGGCTTTGCATGAGCGCAAGCTCAAAAATCAATACATTTATTAATGCAATCAATTATATAATTATGGTTTTATAGAACCGTGCATATTTTGGTTCTATATTTTTGTTGTTATATTTCGACCTGAGATGACCTGTTGTACTGTACGCTGACCTGAATACAGTGCGGGTGGAGGAATATTGTGCAGTAATATTAGATTAGCAGACCTGCAGAATTCTGTAATATGATTGACCGATGCTTCTATAATGACCCTGATTCAACACACATCACGTCATACCTTTCTCAATCTAATGAAGACGTCCAATTAGACCGTCTTCACCCGCCCTGACCTCTGAAACATGAGCATCTGACTTCCACAAGGTGAACATTTCAAATATTAGAAGTCACAGTAAATCGCCCAAAAACATACCGGGGTGAATGACGTTAAAAAAAAAAAAAAAAAAAAATGAATCAGCAATAACGCATCTTTCCGAGAAACCCAATTTATGTTTGGCCGCCAGATCACCATCCATTTGGGTGTATCCCAGCGGGACCGGCGTGACGCAGGACAGACGCGGAGGGATCTTCAGGAAAGTGAATAATCAGGTGTATAAAAGCGAGCGGTCAGAAGAAAGAGAGACAGAGCTGAGGAAACTATTCTACACCCGTACAGGTGGACAGAGATCATATACAGCCGACCGGACCGCTGAAAACATCCTGACTGTGAGGTATTTCAATCTTCCATGTTATTACTATTATACTGTTGGATAAAAGCAAACTTTTTACATTTATAGTAGTTGGGTACGCTCTAAAACATGGACCATTGGTTTGAATTAGTCCATACTTAAAAATGCATTTGTTACTCATTACTGAAAATGCTTAAAATGGTAACTTGTTCTACAGATTCATTTTCCCTTGTTTGTTTGTATAATTTATAATCTTAATATTGACTAAAATATAAGACAAAAGAAGCTCATATTGCCAGTTATGCAAAAAGAAAAACAGTCACAGCTGATATGGAGAGTAACGCAGATGTTTGCTCTGACCTGAAGATCAGCAGAAGTCATGTGTTCACTGAGCAGCTGTCAGACGCTCCTCCTGATGGCCGTCTGCGGGGTGTTCTGCTGCCGGACTCTCGCGCTGCCGGCCATCTCTGCGTATCCTGACATCAGGTGAGGCATAAAACTATATTAATCTACAGGTATTAGCTGTAATTTAGTCAACAAAAAAAATGAGTTATAGATTTTTTTTAATTAAAGTTAATGTATAGTGTTTTCATTATATTATATTATAAATGAAATCAAATTAATCGCACCACAGAATAATATGGAGAAAAAAAAAATAAAAAATCAATAATTACTTTTTTTTTTTTTAAATATTGATTATAAATCCTTTAAATACAATTCAAATAAAACCTATTTTATCATCATTATGGGTTCATTTTGCATTGTGACAATATGTTCATGCCGATTTTTATTCAAAATTTGCATTATTGTAACTAAATTAGCATATATTTACTTATATATATTTAAATATATATTCATATGAATAATTCATATAAAACCTCTTATATCATCATTATGGGTTCGTTCTGCATTGTGACAATTTTTTTTTTCAAAATTAGCATTATTGTAACTGAATCAGCATATATTATATTTATATTATTTAAATATATATTAAAATTAAAATGAAACCTTTTATCATCATTATGGGTTCATTTTGCATTGTGACAATATTTTCATGCCAATTTTTATTCAAAATTTGCATTATTGTAACTAAATTTGCATATTATATATATATATATATATATATATATATATATAAATAATTCATATATAACCTCTTATATTATCATGGGTTTGCTTTGCGTTGTGACAATTTTTATTCAAAATTTGCATTATTGTAACTGAATGAGCATATATTTATAATTTATTAAAATATATATATATATATATATAAAATTATTTTTTTATTTAAATACATATTAAAACTAAAATGAAACCTTTTATCATCATTATGGGTTCGTTTTGTGTTGACATTATTTCAATTATTTTGTTGCATTACTGTAAATGAATCAGAATTTTATATATTATATAAAATATATATATATATAATTTTTTTTATTAAATTTTAATATTATTTATAGAAATCATTTATATAATTTATTATTTCATATAGAAGTTATAATTAATTTAAATATATACACATTAACTTTTGTTATAATTATGTGTTCGTTTTGCATTGTGACATGTTAATTGGCATGAAAATTAAGCTACAATGCAAAATAAAATAAAAAACATTTAATATAATATTGGCTTCATGAAAAACAAAATTCATAATTTATGAAAATATTTTTCTTTTGAATTTGAGAAAAATTATTACCTGGATATTTCTTTGCAAGATTCACTCATAAATTCTTCATAAGTTACTAATTTCTTCCCATAAAAGTACATCATTTGTATTTTGCATCTTAATTGTTTCCAGACCAGGCGCTCTGGATGAAGACAGAGAGGACGACTGGACGAGAGACGCGTCGCTGCAGGACCTCGAGGCGTATAAACTCCTGTATGAACTCGCAAACAACATCGAGAGGTGCGTGGAGTTAGCAACGGCTTCATTTACTCTCTCGTAAAACATAATAGAGCCATTTTCAGAGGAAAGACTAAAGCTGTAAATGTGATGATCTTTCATGGGGACAAACAGCTCTGAGTTTACGAGAAAGCACTGAAGACCATCTTACAATCCAATAAAAAGCATTTTTTATCTGTATTCCTTTTAGACCATCCAGACACGCTGACGGGCTGTTCACGAGCGGATACAGCAAACTGCTCGGACAACTGTCTGCTAAAGAATACCTGGAGTCTTTACTCGCAAAGAGAGTCGGGTAAAGAGAAAAAAAAAACTGGATGAATGTGCTAAACATCACATGATAATGTGGCATCTGTTGTGACGCTGATTTAATGAAGCTGTTAATAATGATTTTGCTGCAGTGATGAGCTGGATGTGGAGCAGATGCCTGTGAAACGTCATTCAGACGCCGTCTTCACCGACAACTACAGCCGCTACCGCAAACAGATGGCGGCCAAGAAATACCTCAACTCAGTTCTGGCCGGGAAAAGGAGGTACGACTCAAAAAGGAGGCAAGAGTCATTATTAATAGTGCGATAAAACATCACACAGAGACTACAAGAAACCACCCGCAATTTTTTCCCATCTGAATGCATTTTGTTTTTCATTAAAGCAAGTTTATGATCTCTTATGATCTCTGGTTTAGGTGATGCACTCACGCTCAAACGCTGCCTGTGCTCTTCAACATGTAAGTGCATTCATAGATCATGCCGTCCAAAACAACATCAATTTATCCCTTCTTAAATCACACATATAAAAGTTGTCAAATGGAATAAAATGCGGTTGTTTTCTGTAGGTGACACGGACGGCACAGCTTCAAGACTTCGCCATCATTATATATTCAAGCTTACACAATCTATTACGGGCTGAGAGTGAATTAACGGCACTAAACGCAACACAGACTGAACCAAGCACGTCAGACTCTTGTGTCCTCGCGTGAACGACGCGTCCGGTTTGCTGTTGACTGGAATAATGCTGTTATGTCTATAGAAATCTATTTTGACTGCAGTCATTCTTGATAACTGAAATCAAACCAATAAAAATAATCATGTTTGTAAAAACAGATTTGTCTGCCACTGTCATTCCTTTACTCTGTCATGAAATCCCCAGAAAAATCTATGTTGGATGTGATTCTTTAAGGGGCCGTTTACACGACACCGTTTTCAACTAAAAACGGAAAAAATGTAAGCGTTTTGGTCGTTCGTTTACACGACAACGGCGTTTTGGGGGCCTGAAAACACAAACTTTTCAAAACAGGTTTCAAAGTTAAAGTTTTTGAAAATGATACGTTAGTAATAAATAAATAAATCACGAATTTGTGACATCGCCATCTACTGGCCTGGCAGCAGAATACAGCGTTTTTAGTTGTTTTCGCAGATATACAGCATGTAAACGGGATCATTTTTACAACGTTGTCGTCAGTATGTGATAAACTCAACCGTTTTTAGTACATCGTTGTCGTGTAAACGTACCTTAAATCTATTTATCTATATTCAGACTGAATAATAGTAAGTTTTAATTTCGGGACTGTTTACATGACACCGTTTTCAACTAAATTGGAAAACGTTTTATGTGTTTTAACTGTTTATTTATTTTGGGGGCCTAAAAATGCAAACTTTTTGAAAACGGGTTTCAAAGTGCAAGTTTTTGAAAACGATACCATTATTGTCTCCATGTAAACTAAAAAAAAATGTTAAAAAATTTGTGAAACGGTGACGTCATGCGCTTACGTGTTCAGTCTATAGGCGCGTAAAAAAAAGTCTATAGGCATGTAGTGTTTCTTAAAGTGACATCGCCATCTACTGGCCGGACAGCAGAATACAGCAATTTTAGTTGTTTTCACGGATATGTATGAACAAGATCGTTTTGACAACGTTGTTGTATGAATGCGAAAAACTAAAAAAAAAAAGCTTTTCCATTTTTAGCACATCGTTGTCGTGTAAATGTACCCTAAGTCCTTTTATTTATGTTCAGGCTGCATAATTTTTCATTTAGGGGCTGTTTACATGACATTGTTTTCAACTAAAAACGTAAAACTTAAGCGTTTTGGACGTTCATTTGCACGACAATGGCGTTTTGGGGGGCCTGAAAACACAAACTTTTGAAAACAGGTTTCAAAGTGCAAAAAAGGTGCGTAGTGTTTCTTTACAAAGTGACATCGCCATCTACTGGCCTGGCAGCAGAATACAGCGATTCTTTTGTTTTTTATTTCACGGATGTATGTGAACGGGATATGTTGTCTGTATGTGAAAAACTCAAAAGGATAAACTTTTCCATTTTTAGTACATTATTGTGGTGTAAACGTACCCTAAATCCATTTATCTAGGTTCAGACTGAATAGTAGTAGGTATTGATTTAGTATGCACTTGTTTACTATCTGACAGCACATTTGGACAAGGAGAAAAGCCCTTGAACTTTGGAAGCTCATTTCTGCTACAAAATAAAAGAATTAAAACATTAATTGTGACTTTTTTCTCTTTCGTAATAACTTTTTTCTGTGGTGGAAACAATTATGTTCCATACAGACTCCATCCTAAGCTTTATTTATTTTCTGAATTATGTATTTTTTATTTATTGAGATCAAGTATATTGTACAAACAAGAGTACATGTAACCAAACATGTACAGAAATATAAGAGAAAAACATTGTGCATGCTTTCAAGTTAAGTACTTTTATATATTGCTTCCAAAAACATTTTATGTCAGTTTTAAATAGTTCAAACATAGGCATTTTTTTTTTCAAACCATTTAGTTATTTTAGCATCATTGGGATACTATAATTGATTTTATTAATATTTTGAATCAGTTATTATATTTATATTTTCAGTTTTGATCTTAATTTCAGTTAGTTTTAGTAATTTTGTCATTTTTTTAAATGAATTAAAAATGTCTATATAGATTTATGGAGTCAAAGTTTTTTATATATATTTTATTTTATTTCAGTTAACGTTTATTTTATTTCAAGAAACATTTATGGTTTTAGTTTCAGCTTTAGTTAAAGGGATAGTTCACCCAAAAATGACAATTCTGTCATCATTTACTCACCCTCAAATTGTTCCAAACCTGTACGAGTTTCTTTCTTCTACTGAACATAAAAGATATTTTGAATAATATGGTTAACCAAACAAACAGCTAATGGGCCAAACTGACTGAAAATACTAAGGAAGTCAATGGGGTCCATCAACCGTTTGGTTACCAACATTCTTCAAAATATCTTCTTTTGTGTTCAACAGAAGAAAGAAACTCGTACAGGTTTTGAACAACTTGAGGGTGAACGAATGATGAATTGTCATTTTTGGGTAAACTATCCCTTTAACTATAATAACCCTGCTTTATACCCCATCTTTATTATTCAATCATGACCAGCAGAGGGTAACAAATCACCAAATATCTACAGCTGTTTTTGGAAGAGCATCTTTCCACACTACTACACACTAGATTGCATGGGCACATTTTCCAGTATACATGGAACAACCTATCTGCACAAACTTGAGATAAAAATGCAACTTTAAGACAACATGTGCGTCCCAATTCACGTACTTGTGCACTATTCTATGCCGTTTTGTAGTATAAATAGTAGGAGTGTGTTCACACTGAAAATTTCAAAAAGAAAAAGTGCACTTTAAATACCCGGATGATGCACTTAATGAACCGGCTTCATGCACTCAACTGTCGTAGAGGAGTGGGACTCTGATGCTACATGACAAAATATCCTTATAAAACTGAAAATCACTATATAGTAGGTGAAAAACAGTATGTGACAAAAGAAGTACACTATACCTGAATTCACAGTACTCATAAAAGAGTAGCCAAAAAGTCCTACTACTTCTGGCGAGATTTTGAAGTGTGCATATGATGGACAATTTACTATCCCATAAGGCCACGGGAGAGGATTTGTGAATGGCGGTGACACGACCCAACTGACGCTGATAAGTCACATGATAATGACAACATGGAGAATGTGGTACGTCCAGATTACATTCACACTACACTAGTGTACTTCCACCTATGTCACGCGTGACCTTTCCAACATGACTACGTAATGCGTGGAGCATCACAGAGCAGTGCAAGATGAGCATTTGTGGTTAAAAAGTATATAATGTTTATTTTTTTTAGAAAATGACCGATGGTTTCTCTAGATAAGACTCTTATTCCTCGTCTGGGATCGTGTAGAGCTCTTTGAAGCTGCAGTGAAACCTTCAACCTGAAGTCCACTATACGGAGAAAAATCCTGGAATGTTTTCCTCAAAAACCTTCATTTCTTTTCAGCTGATGAAAGAAAGACATAAACATCTTGGATGACATGGGGGTGAGTAAATTATCAGGAAATTTTAACTCCGAAGTGAACTAAATGTGCACAGTGCATAATTTGGGACTGAACTATTAACTGCATTTAAACAGCATATCATCAACTTCCTGCAGTCAGCAAAAGATGTGGCGTTTTGCACCGCACGTTTCCTGTGGTGTCACGCGTCTTTGAATCCAGCGCATGTAATCATTTTTACCCTACCCTATAGCAACTGCTCGGCCAACATTAAATCACATCAGGTTTTTAAGCTGCAGCTGATTCTTTATAAGGCAGACACAGGTCAGTCTGAGCGGACGAAAAGCAGGACATCCTCTCAGCTCACACTGACCTTTGACCTCTGCAGTGATTAGGCTACTTTAAAACAAAAACACGCTGATAATTGTGGTCAGCTCTCACTCATTGAGAGCATTCCTTCAGATAAGACCTGATGGTCTTTGAACTTCTGCTGTTCAAACACAAGCACAGCTGTTGCAGGTAGGGCTGCTTTCCGTTTATATTCTGTATATTAGTCTGCATTTTATGTTTTGAGCGTGTCGATTAATCGTCTACAGTGAACAGAGCATTCTGGGTTGATGATTGATGGAATACCAACATTTTTTAATATATTTAAGCAGTGAAATATAAGCAATATTTGCCACCGTAAACTGATTTTCAAATAGTTAAATTTAACAATGTTAACTGTGAGGCCTATAATAGAATACTGAAATATATAAAATGTTAAATGACAGATGAATTAATGTAATATTAATTCTTATTATTATCATCATCATTAATGGCTTCGATCACTTTGTTTTGTGCGACTATTAAGCTTAAAATGCTACACATTTGTTATGTTCAAAATTAAGCAAAATTAAGTATTTCATCATGATATTCCACAACAGAACTGACTGAATGAAGGTCTAATTAATTTGACATAAATGATTAATCAATATGGCTGATAATCACACCCTTTATGGGCGGTTAATGATTCTCTAAACTATCAGCGTTGCATCGGGGGCAGAAAGCACTCGCTGAAACTTATTGATTGGTTTGCTTTGCTTTTTAAGTGAAATCCTTCCTTTTTCTTCATTGTGATGCCATGCCATTCCTCATTTACTCATTTTAATGTGTTGATCTGTAGTCATTCTGTAGATCTAGACGTCATCATTGGCTGATTAAACATCTAATGTTTTACTAAAAGATTTTTTCTGTAATTAAAACTGTTCACTGTAATCATACAGATCGTGGCTGGTGTGTGTGTTATCGCACAGATGGATAATACTTGGTTTCTTTAAGACAGCAGCAAAAATTTGACACTGGTGTGACAGAAAAAGGCATGTACCCGCAAAAAACCGTTGCGTCATAGTGAAGAGTGCTTTAGTCAGAGCAGACGTCTGTCTGTGTGACGCTCAGGCTGAAAATTCTCTGAAGTTGGTGTATGAAGTTTGAAGGATTAACAAATCCTTCTTAACAGCTCTGAAACACAGTTCAGGAAAGGTAAGAGCAGAGTACTTTCTAACTGATTTTGTTTCAGTGTATATCGTGCTGTCGCTTCACTAACTAACTTCAGTACTGGATGTGTCAACATAGAAATATTTAATCATACAAACCTGCAAAATGACGTTTCAGTTAAAGGATCTGAAATCTCACTTCAAATCATATTTGACCCTGAAATCAAAAGAAGAATCTGATGTTATTTAAAGTGGCTTTGGGTATTGTGAAAAACACTATAAAATAGGAAAAAATTAAATTATATTTTGTTTAAGTTATAAGACCATTTAGAACAATTGAGATTTTTTTTATTTTTATAGTGAAATTATTTTCAAGACACATAAATAAACACATTTAACATATTCGCCACCAATTCACAGTAAAAACAAATCTTAATTGTCATGAAAATAATGTCAAAATGCAAAAATACCACAAAAGGCTTTGTTTTCTTAATGCAAAATATTATATCATATTTTTCTTCTGTTGAATTTAGGGTCAAATATTACCTGGATATATTTCATAGTAATGTTCATCCTAATATCTATGGAAGCTAAAAAAGGTAAGTGTGACTTTTTATCTCACAATTCTGACAATTTCTTGCAGAGAGTTATACATTATTATAACTCAAAATTCTGAGTGGGAAAAAAGTCAGATAAAATGTCACAATTACCTTTTTTATTTATTTATTTTTATTTTGTGCCAGAAACAACACTCTAAATGCTGGGTTAAAAACAACCCAGCGAATGGGTTGTTTTAACCCAGTGATTGGGTTGTTTTAACCCAGTGACAGTGAATGGACAGCAAATGACACACGGAGGCCAACCGAGGAACCCAGGACAGGCAGGGAGCACATAGGCACCCTCCAAGGCCTTAACCGTAATGACAGGGCTTCATGGGTTGGCCTCAGTGATCATTACTCGAAGTTCGTGAACGACCTCTCTGATCATGTTGAGGCAAACAGGGAGTTCAGAGACGATCTCTGCGTTCGTGTCAAGGCAGGCAGGAATTTCGGGGACGATCTTCATGGTCGCATCAGGACAGACAATGAACTCAGGGGTGGACTCATGGGCTGGAGCGGGCTCTGGAGCGAACTCATGGGTTGAAGCGGGCTCTCTGGAACGAAGTCATGGGCTGGAGCGGGCTCTGGAGCGAACTCATGGGCTGGAGCGGGCTCTGGAGCGAACTCATGGGCTGGAGCGGGCTCTGGAGCGAACTCATGGGCTGGAGCGGGCTCTGGAGCAAACTCATGGCTTGAAACAGGCTCTGGAGCAAACTCATGGCTTGAAGCAGGCTCTGTAATGAATTCATGGGCTGGATCAGGCTCTGGAGTGGACTCTCGAACTGAAGCGCAGTGCACGGCCCAAACACACCAGATGGCCAGCGCCGTAATGGGGTGTGCAATTCTCACTGGAACCACCTCAGACTTGATGCCACAGTAGAGATACCAGCTGCTCGCACCGACAACAATTGTGTGTCTTCAAGGCTTAATGGAGCGCTCTGGAGCGAACTCATGGGTTGAAGCGGGCTCTGGAGCGAACTCATGGGTTGAAGCGGGCTCTGGAGCGAACTCATGGGTTGAAGCGGGCTCTGGAGCGAACTCATGGGTTGGAGCGGGCTCTGGAGCGAACTCATGGGCTGGAGCGGGCTCTGGAGCGAACTCATGGGCTGGAGCGGGCTCTGGAGCGAACTCATGGGTTGAAGCGGGCTCTGGAGCGAACTCATGGGTTGAAGCGGGCTCTGGAGCGAACTCATGGGCTGGAGAGGGCTCTGGAGCGAACTCATGGGTTGGAGCCGGCTCTGGAGCGAACTCATGGGCTGGAGCGGGCTCTGGAGCGAACTCATGGGTTGAAGCGGGCTCTGGAGCGAACTCATGGGTTGGAGCGGGCTCTGGAGCGAACTCATGGGTTGAAGCGGGCTCTGGAGCGAACTCATGGGTTGAAGCGGGCTCTGGAGCGAACTCATGGGCTGGAGAGGGCTCTGGAGCGAACTCATGGGTTGGAGCGGGCTCTGGAGCGAACTCATGGGCTGGAGCGGGCTCTGGAGCGAACTCATGGGTTGAACTGGGCTCTGGAGCGAACTCATGGGCTGGAGCAGGCTCTGGAGCGAACTCATGGGCTGGAGCGGGCTCTGGAGCGAACTCATGGGCTGGAACGGGCTCTGGAGTGAACTCATGGGTTGAAACAGGCTCTGGAGCAAACTCATGGCTTGAAGCAGGCTCTGTAATGAATTCATGGGCTGGATCAGGCTCTGGAGTGGACTCTCGAACTGAAGCGCAGTGCACGGCCCAAACACACCAGATGGCCAGCGCCATAATGGGGTGTGCAATTCTCACTGGAACTAACTCAGACTTGATGCCACAGTAGAGATACCAGCTGCTCGCACTGACAACAATTGTGTGTCTTCAAGGCTTAATGGGCAGTCTCAAACACCTTGGGGTTGCCTTAATGTCTTCATGTGCAACGTTAATGACGACCGGAAACACTGGCGTGGTGTCTATAACGGCTGAAGGCTCTGGTGTAACACCCATGATGGCTGGAGACTCTGGCTTCACATCCGTAACAGCTGGAGGCTCTGGTATGGCGGCCATGACGTGAAAGGCTCTGACATGGTGGCCATGATGGTTGAAGGCTCTGGCGTGGTGGCTGGAGGCTCTGGTGTGGTGGCCATGTTGATTGATTGAAGACTCTGGTATGGCAGCCATGTTGTGAACAGGCTTTGGTGTGGAAACCACAGGACAGGAAGGTACAGACAACACAGGACTAGCGATCATCAGAACTGGGCATGCTGGTGACTGTGATAGGCCAAGCTTCATGGCCACTGGAGCTTGGTGTGTCCTGCCCCCATTCAAAAAATGTTTAGGGGGAACATCCTGCTCTACTTCCCCGACAGTAAAGGAGGACCCACTTAACAAAAGAGCATAGTCTATAAACTGTTCTAAGGTTAGGTGATTTTTCCCCTCTTGGCAAAAGTGACTTTACAGGTTCATTTAGTCCATGACATTAGAAGTCTTTAAGAACAGCATCCTTCCAGTTTATACAATTGGCTAAAGTACAGAATTAAGCAGTGTATTTCTCAATGGTACAAACACCCTGACGAAGGAACAAAATTTCTTCTGCTGGATCCATGTTTGGTCAGTCGTTCTGTAATGAATGGGTATTCAGGCAGGCAAAGGAGCAGGCTGAGAAGCGGATCCACGTGCAGTTAGAGATTTATTAAAATAATCCACAAAATCAAAAATACAAGGTAACTGGCATAAACAATGAAGATAATGACTAACAGAGAACAAGTAAAACACCAGGGCTAATTATACACAAGGCAAGCTTAACAAGGTAATGAGAGGGTGTGGTTAATTGTCATAGGAACACACAAGGGTAGCTATGGAAGCTAACAAGGGAAAAGCAGCAGGGCTGCGTTCAGCCCAGACAAAATGTTGCAAAACATTATTTTTTTTAAATGAAAACGGTGCTGCGTTGAACACCCTGTTCTGATGACGCAAGACTTGCAACTATGGCAGCTGAGAAGGCCATTCTTTGCAGTCTTTTTGAAGAATTGATATGCTATATTTTTACTGTAAAACTCTTACGACAAACATGTCTTCTAATATCTTCAATTGTTGCGTATACCGAGCTGCAGCGGACACATTTGTATAGGACTTTACTTGGACCCATTGTGCGAGCTGTCTCTTTAATACCGCGTGGTTTATATACGTGTTGCTGCTGATTGGGCTGACATTTTTGACACACCCACCAAACAAGAGAAAACATATCTCAAACCCCGTTGCACACCGTTTCCAGGAAACATGACGTTCAACCCGGAAACCGTAGCAAAACATTACGCAGGTAAACTTGACGTGAACGGAGCAAAAGATGACACACAGGATGTCAAAATATGAGTCAAAGACAGACACAGGGAACACAGGCAGGGATTGTGACACAACCCCTGGGTTAAAACAACCCAATCCCATCATTTTTTGAAGCTTCCATAAATATCAAATCTGTCATGAGTAAAAAAAACAATCTTTATTCTGTAAAAGCGAGGCCAGGGAAATATTTTTTAGCTGTTTCACAAATAAAAAATTACAATTTTTATGTGGTGATAGAATAGTGTATCAGTCAGGCCGACTAATCAAATATCATGTAAACAAAGTGTTCTTTTACATCTCATTTGCCACCAAAACACAACTATGTTATGGTTACTTTGGCACTGGCCATTTCGAAAACCATTATTTGTCAATACATAAGTTGACTAGATCACTTTTGTATTGTTTGTGGTTCAGCGAGTCGAAGGAGGAAATCAGCCATCAACACATTGAGATCCGCAGCTCTCTCAGCACAAGTGTTTTCAGGGTTTTTTTTAGGGTGTTTACACACCGTTACTCTGAAACGACAGTACAGAAGAGACTGAGGAATCACTATCTTACAGTCACATACTTCCTAAACTCAACAAACCCACTATTAGCTTTGTTTTGATTGGTGTATTAGTTCACGGTTTCATTGTCTTCGCACAGAATGGGCGCAAATGATGCGTGTCAGTCATGTTTCTCAGATGTTTCTCCTATTTAGGAGAAAGAAACAATTGAGATATCACTGAGATCTGTTCCCTCTGGGCCAGAACACTTGAATCAGCTTGAGACTATATGACCAGCTGTGCTGTGAAACATGTTGTATCTTGCAGTGAAAGTATTTTATCCAGATACGTGCGTCTGTAAGAGAATCTCAAAGGCTGTTGTTGGGTGGAGGATTTTAATGATTGTGTATTCAGGGTTATAAATAGTAAAGATCACTAAGGTCAGTCATTTACATGCATATCTTCATGGCTTTAAAAGTTTATTAGTGACAAAGATTACTATTACTCTTTCTTAGGGTTAGTGATTTGAACAAACCTCTAATTCTAAAAAGTAATTCCTGTTACCACGACTTAAATAAATGCATGGTTGCAAGTCTAATTTATTGTTTTAATGACCTTTTAAGTTGCAAACATTATTTTGTAGATTTCTATTGACATAATAATGTTGATCATTACATCTTACTTAATATCGTCTGATTTAAACTCACATTTTTGTGTTAATTGGCGTTTTTAAAAAATTATGTTGTAGTAACTTAATGAAACTGTCTTGATAACTTCGGAAATTAGGCAGTGTATTACTAGTTCCCAGCATGCTTTGCATAGGACTAGATAAGGACAATAAAAGTGGAAATTAAGTGTTAATTAATTTGTTTTTAGTAAAGCGACTAAACAATCAACTTAAAAATGTGTTTATGCTACAAATTATTAAGTTCCTCTTACTCAAGGAAGGTTGTTGACTGAACGTAAATTCACTCAAAGTTGTCAAATCTCAAAAAAACATTATTGTTGAGCTCTGAAAGAGAATAATTAATTTTAATTACTAAACAACCTGACTAAGACACAGATTATCCTGAATGTCCTTAAAGCAACACCCTTTCAAATAATGTTAAAAACACGCCTCATTTAGGGATAGGGCCAATTAAATATGCATTATGAGATATTAATTACAATATGAGTAATCCCTAGTTATCATTTTATGAACATAAATAATGATTATAAATAAAAAACTATGATAACCAGAAGTATCAGAATAATCAAGTTAGATTTATTTATATAAGCTAGTGCGTTATACAAGACGGCTTCATGTTTATAAAGCAAAAAAATAACAGAATTAATGTTGAAAAGTTCTTCAGTTATGAAATAAATATAATTATTTTAAAGCAGCTCTAAGTTCGGTGTTGATTCAATTCCAATAATAGGGTCGATGTTGCAAATTTTCTGTCTTTAAACCCCCATATAAGTGTATTTCTGTATAATACATTAATTGAGCCCGTTTTGCCACTAGAGGGCTGCATCAGCACAACATGAATTCATCCAGCTGGAGATTCATACACAATTCCATCACTGCCATCAAACACTCAGTACCATTTGAACTGTGCTCTATTCATCAATGGCCGCTTGCAATATTGTATTATGAGCTTTACTAAAGTTAATTTCAATCAAAGATCTCCCAAGGATAAAACAATCGCAGTTGGACGCCACATTAGAGTAGTTTAGTTAGCGATCATCATCTACAGCTGTAACAAACTCGTAACAAAGAAGAGAAAACGCAGAAATAATTCTGAATATTTTTACCTTCGATTATAAATGTCGTTGCATCGGTCAAGAACGGAAAGAGGCCAGTGACGGAAAAAAAATGGAAAGATCTACGGAAGAGGATTAGGGCCAAGCAATAATAAAAAAAATAAATAAAACCATCTCGAGATTAAAGTCATTATAATGTGAGATTAAACTTGTTACATTTCAAGAATAAAAGTCTAAATACAATGTTGAGAATAAAATCATTAAATTTCTTGCTCATGAATGGACACATACACATTAAAAGTATGGCAAAATTTGGAATCGAGAATTGTGAACTCTTTAAAGTTCGTATGCTATTCCTACTTATTCTTTCAATAACAAAGATATACCAATTATAATTATCTAAAGCTGATATCTTTGTTATTGAAAGAAAGACAAATATAGCTTGACTATGTGATCCAATTCTGTCATGTCCTTTATCAGTATGCAATAAACACTGTCTTGACATTTCATTTAGATTTTTTTTCTCGAAATTTAACAAGTTTTATCTCGAAACGCAATGACTTTATTCTTAAAATTGAAGGAGTTTATTCTCAACATTTTATTTCGACTTTTTTCTCGAAATTTAACGAGTTTTTTTCTCGAAACACGACATTGTTCTCAAAATTTAATGATTTTATTCTCAAAATTGTATTTTGACTTTTTTTTTTTTTTCGAAATTTAATGAGTTTAATCCATGATTTTTCTTTCATTAATTTGAGTGACGAAAAACAACAATATTCATGTCGATGACAGATAGGCTCATAGGATTTGTAGTCTCATAGGGTATTGTAGTTTCATAAATATAATATTTGTAATTTATCTTTAAATAATCATTTTTATATAATGGATACTTCACACCATGGATTTTGATTGGTCAATACAGTGTTCTTGTCTAAAATACGCCCATAGCAGCCGAATAAACAATAATAAACCTTAATTAATTTGCTTATTAAAATTATTTTAATAATAATAATGAGTGGCTCAAATTAATAATGTAACAATTTTTGTATATTTTTAATAATTCAGTATCATATTTTTTTTTAAAAATCAGATTTTTAGTAGGGATGCATGATATATCGGCCACCATATCGGTATCGGCTGATATTTGTGCATTTTTAATGTTATCGTTATCGTCCGATAAGAAAATTTGGCCGAGATATTAAAGCCGATAAATAATGGATTATTTCCTTCAGCTGAGACACTTCAGATGTGCACTGTTCACCATGATGGTTTTGAATTGCTTGAAATATGATTAAAATCACTTCAAAAAGAAAATTACAGTTAAGTGCAACATGTGCAGCACAAGTCTATCATATAGGCTACTGTACATAAAATTATAATGAGAACTTTATAATCATGTGCTTGGGACATGGCTTTTAATGATGAGACTTTTGTTTTTGTAATCAGGCTTTGGATTTAGATTTATCGGCCAATATATCGGGTATCGGCTTTTAAATATAAAGAATTATCGGTTATCGGTGCATCCCTAATTTTTAGTATATTATTTTTTATATTATATATTCAATGAGTATTACAGTATTTTCATATATACCCCAACATCCATGAAAGGGTGTGGCGGCGCTGCTTGCTGTAATTTACATGTTTTCCATGGATGATTTTGCCAAGTTGTATTTCTGTCAGCTTTTATCTGCAAAACATTTCTGAGGGGAAATCATTCTTCAAATTGGATTGTTTCCATCATACAAAACATATACGATGTGCCTAAAACAACTGTTGTAATATCAGCAGTCCAGGTCGTATCTCACGTTCAACTTAAATAATTGCCTGCTGGAGAAGTTTAAGCCTGTCAGAAGGAATTTGGGTTGCTGAAGCCTCTATCTCTCTGATGATATTGAACGCCTGGTACAGCACAAGCGGACAGGTTCATCAGAAAGTTCAACAGTGGTGCAAATGTGTCTATTAGAGATCTCAGCTGAACTCATTACTCATGATCATGACCTGTGGAGAAAAGGCGCACTTCCCATATTGGCATAGGTCTTGTGATCAGTTTTGGCCGCTTCAGCATTTTTAAGATGCAACCCTTAGGTTTCGTTCTTGAGGCCTAGTATGGTTAAAATGCTGGTTTTCATATCCTGTGTCTGTATGCAATACTCATTTTACAACACAAACCCCAGTGGAGAAGCGGTATTAACAATAAATGGCATGGCATCTTGCGCATAAAAGCCATTGGCATGTGCAAGCGGATAGTGCGTGCCACTAAAACTTGTGACGTGCCGATGGATTGCGTCATGTGCCCATGAAATGGTTACAGAGCCTGCTGCCGCATGTTGTGACTTATTATATTATAACCACATATTAAATTATAGGCCTATCTATATTTATTTAGATCAATATCAGACTCTGATTACTTGTTTTTGCTAGCATCTAACTTACAAACAAATAACAAATACACACCCGTGGATCTTCCTCAACTGTCATAAGTATTGGTTTATCTTGGGCTGGACAGTGTTACACTTACTTAAACTGACACCTACCGGCGTTAATGCAAAAATAATGGTTTACAGTAGCGGATGTGACTGTGGATGCAGTATTCATAGTGATCCATGATAGATTTATTCTTTGTGTTTCCTAGAATGGGCATTTGCGTGATCAACAACATACAGTGGCTCTGGCATTACACAACATTCAGTGGCACATGCCACTCAAATACATGTGCAACTGACTGACTACATGTTTGAAAATGATTACTTGTTTGTAAATAAGTTTGTAATTTTTTTTTTAAAAAATCACTAAATTCGGCTATTTATTTAGGATTTTGTGTCACAGTTACATCAGTATAGCTGCTGAACCAGTCAGTCACTAATGGAGGAGCCACAACATATGGTGACATCTTCCGCAACATCTTCCGTGCCACATGATGCAATCCTTCTGCACATGTCACAAGTTTTAGTGGTATATGTAAATGAAAACCAGACATGCCACCAGGTGTGACACAACGGCATGTGACAATGGCTTCTGTGCGTAAGATGCCATGTTCACCCAAAAATGAAATTTCTGTCATTAATTCCTCACCCTCATGTAATTCCACTCCCGTAAGACCTTCGTTCATCTTCAGAACACTAAGATAGTTTTGATGAAATCCAAGAGGTATATGACTCGTTCATAGACAGCAATAAAACCATTAACACTTTCAAGGTCCAGAAAGGTACTAAAGACATCGTTAAAACACTCATGTGACTGCAGTGGTTCAACCTTAATGTTATGAAGAGACGAGAATACTTTTTGTGCTCAAAAACAAAACAAAAATAACAACTTTATTCAACAATCTCTTCTCTTCCCTGTCATTATCCTTACGCAGGTGATGCAGTGAAGGCTTCCGTGTTTACGTCCGAATACCAGCTCAGTATTGGCCAAAGCTGATCATGTGATTAGCACGACGCATGTGTGTAATACTGACACAGGAGCCGGCCAATAATGAGACGGCGTTCTGACGTAGAACCTGGAAGCGTTGGACGTAAACAACGTATGAGAATGACACAGAAGACATTGTTGAGTAAAGTCGTTATTTTTGTTTGTTTTTGCGCACAAAAAGTATTCTCGTCTCTTCATAACATTAAGGTTGAACCACTGCAGTCACATGACTGTTTTAACGATGTCTTTAGTACCTTTCTGGACCTTGAAAGTGTTGATTATATCGCTGTCTATGGACGAGTTTCATCAAAAATATCTTAATTTGTGTTCTGAAGATGAACGAAGGTCTTATGGGTGTGGAACGAAATGAGGGTGGGTGACTAATGACAGAATTTTCATTTTTGAGTGAACTAACCCTTTAAAACAGCTACTGGTTCAGTGGGGTCATTTAGTCAATTATTAGTGTTTTTTGTTTGTTTATAAATAAATAAACAAATTATGTATATAAATAATATTAAAAGGTATACTCTGTAACTTTTGGCCTTCTAGCGGTTAAAAAACTAAATTCCATGCATTATGCGGAAGAACATTGTTTTTGGTCGTGCTTCGTGACTGCGGATAATTAGATAAATATGATATTCTCATAACTACAAAGAGAGAGAGATTATCCATGAAACATTCACTACTTGGATTAAGAGATAACCAGTTTAGATGGAAAGGATCTCAAGATGACTAACTGAAGACGCGTTACTGTAGCTTTATCCGTTAATAGACACGGTACTTCTTTTAAAATAAATTCCAGCACAGAACTACAACAACCATAATGAAATGAGCTTCACAATAGATTATGCTTTACAATTAAGTTTATCTGTTCAATAAAACACATTACTCACCTCTAAAAAAACCATAATCTCCGCGCCGCTTTTACATCATTTCAAATCCCTCAATTCCCGCCATCTTCCGAAAGCCAAGCCGACGTTGATTCTGGTTTTATTACGAGCTCTGTCGCGTTCTCTCTTCGCCAGCAGACTCTCCTCTGTTCGGCGTTTGTTTAATAAAACGGGTGATTCCCTGGAGGTTGAAGATTTAGCGACTCCATGTCAGCTTTTCTCGCTCGTTGTGACAACGAAACTGCCACTCCCACACCAGAGGGATATGAGGAGACACGCACAGGCGAGTGAAGTATAGGCAGTTTCCCGCGTAAACCATCCCGACAAGTCTAAAATATAAACGCTTATAATATGACGTACCATATTGAATCAGGGTAAGACAAAAACACGTTTTGGAAGAAGAACTGATGATAAAAGTTACATAGTGTATTTTTAATATAAATAATAAATAATGATTAAAAATAATAATAATAATAATAAAAACAAAATAATAAAATAACTGTATTTACTTTTTATGTCTTCTGAACATTTATGTTTTAGCCTGTGCTTTATTGTTGAGAAATGTCCCACTGAATTTCAGTGGTTTATGTTGTTTTGCAGAAGCGTTTCAGTGTTTTTTGCGTGTGTGTGTGTGTGTGTGTGTGTGTGTGTGTGTCTGGGTGTTCAGATAAGGGTGTCACTGCATATGTATGAGGAGGGCGGAGTCAGATAAGGGAGTCTAACGCTAGTAAAGTCTCCTGCAGCTGTGCAGAGTGCAATAATACAGTAGTGCTCGGATAGTTCAGGATTTGTGTGTCAGTAAGTATTTCACTTCACTTTTTTTATTGCAATTATTTGCAGTGATTGTGAAACTCTTGTAATGATTCTTTTTACTGGTTAGTTAAGACTGAAAGTTATGAAATAACGTTTTTGAAAGTTTTGCTTATATTCTTGCACAATTTATGGTGTGTTTATGATTCCTGTACTTATAGTACATAGAGGTTGAGGATTGAATATTAGTCAATTTAATTCCAAAAGTAAAAAACAAAAAAAAAAAACAAAGAAATTATAGGCCTAGTTTGCATACTGAAAATGAAGCCTGTTTTTAATACTATTTATTATTTATTTGTGTTTAGTTTAGATTTAAACTTAGAAATAACTGAAATGAAAGGTTTTTGAAAATTGAAAGTTTTGTTTATATTCTTGCATGATATTTGGTATCTATTCATTATTCTGTATTGTTTTATTTTTATGTAAATTATGTTGTTATATTATGCATGTTTTAATTATGATTGTACTTATATGGTCTTATGTTGCTTTAATGAATGTTAGAAAGTGATATTTTTTTCATTGATTGAACACTTTTTCACCTTTTCAGTTTTCTTCACTTTTTTTGTCATATATCTGAACATGTCCATGTTCCTTCCAGGTGCTTGAACAATAAAATCCAGTGTCATTATTCTGAATCTCACAGACATGGACCCTCAGGTGCCCAAAGACAAGTGAGTTGAACATCTTATCTCGCTGTTTTGCGAGCCATGACTCGAGATAGACAGATAACAAGAACAAAGTGAGATTCTTGTGAGAGTTTCACTCTGTAGACAAACTGCTGAATCTAAGTTTACATTACCATGAAATTTTTGTGAAAATGATAAAAAATGTCACCTCTGGCTAGCAACTTAAAAAAACAACAACACATACACATTGGCAGGGAAAGAGTTAATCTCCTCAAAGAACTTTGTATTATGTAGTTTTTAAGAAAACCTTCTTCATTCTGTTGCTTCAAAACCCAAGAAACCAAAACACTGATCTGAAGATCTGAATCAGTGAAATATTCTCTTCTCATGACAGATATAATGGCGTGTGGTGGATTTTCTTCATGCTGGGGTTGGGAACGCTGCTGCCATGGAATTTCTTTATGACAGCCACCGTGGTAACTTTGCATGTTTAATCACATATTTCTCGTGAGAAGTACATGTAAAGTGGTTTGGTTTTTGCCATAGTCTACCAAAAATGCTGACAAAGTGTTGCAATGCTGCAAAAGCAATGACTGCACTCTAAAAACAGACAATACGTATCTCTGTTCTGTTTATCTTGTAGTATTTCACCAGTCGCCTCGCAGACCCTTTAAATGAAGCAAACTTCTCAGCCAACGTGACTGAAGAAACCCCACGGAGCGTCTTACAGGCCAAGTTTAATAATGTGATGACGTTGTGTGCTATGGTTCCTCTGCTGGTGTTCACCTGCCTCAACTCAGCCCTTCACCAGAGGTGAGACTCAATAATCAACACTCAAATGAGTCCGTTGATTAATTAACAGGATAATTCAATCTCTAAACTGAGATTTGGATCTCCAGAATTCCTCAGAAGATCAGGATCGCAGGGAGTCTGGCGGCCATTCTGCTGGTGTTTTTGCTGACTGCCATCCTGGTGAAAGTAGACTTGGAGCCGCTGCCGTTCTTCATCATCACCATGATTAAAATCATCTGCATCAACTGTGAGTCTCCACAACGAATGCATGCTGCCATTTCCATTCACACTTAATGGACAAACTTATTTAAATCAACATGGCATTTGATTGAGAACAATATTACAAAGTCTAATAACTTGCTCAACCTCTTTTTTTCCACTCTGAAATATGTTATGGAAGCAGAATCCCAGAAAACATGGATCGTTCTCAGAACTCTAGCTAACATGAAGGTTCTCTCAAAGTAGTTCTTCAAGTAATTTTATATGTAGAATTCAGAAACTCTTGTTATTAGCGACACCGGTGGCCGTTAAGTGAACTGCAGCAGCAACTTCCTCTCCTCGTGGTTGTACTCGTGCACACATAACGTACACTGAATTAACGTGATTCAAGGCTCCGATATACTCACACCGAAGTTCTAGTTAGTTCTTTGCATAGGCTATAAGTAAAAAGAAGTTGGAGTTTACCTTTGCAGCGATATGCTAACGAACATCCCGACGCCGTCCACGCTGCTGAGAGCGACGGTTAGATGAATATGTAAATATGTGCCGCGCGCTTTCCTCTCAAAAACAAAATAAACACAATAAAAATGGCAGCGGTGAGAAAACAGCAGTTAAAAAAATCATCTGATCATAGTGATGTGGATATGTTTGAACCAGCTCTGAGATTCACCAGTATCACGACAGATGAGGTAACTAAACTTACACTGATACTTTGATTATTAAAGTATATTTGAGACTATAGACTAGATCTGACTATAGTTTAAATTAATCACATGACACATTTACATATTACAGTACAGAATGGCTTGTTCAGTTATTCTGAAAGCGAAGCTCTCGGGTGTAACCGTCACATCCTTTTGATTTTCCCGGCAAAAACGACCCGAGGCCTTCACATAAAAATCAGTCTACAGGCTTTCATAGACAACCTAGTAAGTCTCGTTGTTCAGGTTATAAGCTGTTCACACATTGGCAATAAAAAAGCGATTAATATATAGCCCCTTTAATAAAACATTTGTTCAAAGTTATCAGGTCTTTAATAATGTTCTCAAAAAGCGAGCACAAAAACATTATTTATACATCATTTTTGGAACGTTTTTACCTGAAATATTTCGTTGGATGTTTGTCTAATGTTTTTTAAATGTTACTTCTCATTTCAGAATATTCAGAGAACATTTGAGAAATGGGAACAAATGGAATGTTCCCTTAACGTTCACATAACCAAGAAAAAACGTTTTTTTTTTTTTTTATAACATTGACGTTTTGAATGTTTAGAGAACCATTACAAAACGTTCTTAGAACATATTTTTGTTAGCTGGATGGGTCGTGAATGTCATTTCATGTTTTCTTGATGTAGTATATTTGAAGCTGTGTAAAGCCATGTGTGTTGTTCCCAGCGTTCGGAGCCGTCCTGCAGGGAAGTCTTTTTGGAATGGCCGGCCTTCTTCCAGCTTCCTACACGACACCCATCATGAGCGGACAAGGCCTCGCAGGAACCTTCGCTGCATTCGCCATGATCTGTGCCATCGCCAGTGAGTCTTTAATTACAAAAACATAATTTCTTTGAAAAAACATGCAAAAGTCATATGCACTAATGCATCTATGGTGCAAGACACACTTTACAACTCAAATAACACATTATTTTATTAAAGAATAAATATAACCAAGCTTATATTCACATTTCTTTATTTTAGGTGCCTTAAAACAAAGCAATTAATATCACAGATGCATTAAAGACGAAGGTTTCCTTTAATTTTGTGATGAAGTTCATATAAACCTCGTTCTCTCTCTCAGGTGGTTCTGCTTTACATGACAGCGCGTTTGGATACTTCATCACAGCGTGTGTCGTTATCGCCCTCGCAATCGCATCATACGTCGCCCTTCCTAAACTGGTAAGATCCAAGCGGCTGGAAAGATCCGAAGGCGTTGATTTAAATCACGAAACATTTACAATATGTGTGCTTTTTTTCGTCTGTAGGCATTTTTTCAGTACTATCAGGAGAGTCAGCAGAACAAACCAGCTGAGGATGAAGAGAACAAGATGAATCTGCTGAAGAAAGGTGACGTCACGTTATTCAGATCAGATGTTGCTGCAAAACGTCCGAATTTTATAGTCAAAAACATATTGATTTGAATGTACTTCTGTAGATCAGCGGCAGCAGAGCGCTGGAGACAACGACAAACAAACACCTTCCATGCTGGCCATCTTTAAGAAGGTAAACGCACAGCTGCAGCAACACCTTAGCATCGTGGCAGTGAGTTTTGGACAGATAAAAGTTTCATTTTTCTTGTATTTCTCTCTTCAGATCTGGGTCTTGGCTCTCTCTGTGTGTTTCGCCTTCACGATCACCATCGGCACGTTTCCCGCGGTCACTGTGGATGTGAAATCTACCATCGCTGATGGAGGAGCGTGGGGTGAGAGTGGGATTCACTAGAGATCAGCGCTTCTCAACTGAATGATCATTACTGACGCCAGCATAAGAAAAAGAGCATGCTTTGGTAAATCATAATTATGACATGTAAAGTCAAAATTATGACATACTAAGTCAAAAGTCATAATTCTGAGATTAAAAAAATGGCAAAATGTCATTTGACATACTAAGCTATATATGAGATAGTAGAAATTATGACAATTGTTAGATTTTTTTAGAAGATATTTGACTTATGCCATAATTTTGTCTTTTTAATCTCATAATTATGATTTAGTGCATCAATTTCGACTTTATTTCATAAATATAGCTTGTCATATTTGACGTGTCATAATTTTGTATGTCATAATTATGAGATAAATCAAAATAAGATAAAAAACTTCAAAAAATGTAAATTATAACATACTATCATTACTGACATACTAATTTTTATAAGTGACAGTCATAATGACAGTCATTAATTATAAGATAAAAAAGAAAAATTATGACATACTAAGTCATAATTTCATTTTTAATCTCATAATTACTGTCTTAATTGTGACATAAAAAGGTGAAATCATGACAAAGTCAGAATTATGAGATAAAAAGTCAATGACAAGATAAAAAGTCAAAATTATGACACTAAATTATGAGATAAATCAAAATAAAAATTGAAATTGACATACTAAGAGATAAAAAAGTAAAAATAAAAACATACTAAGGCATCATGAGATCAAAATTATGGCACTAAAAATATGAAATAAATTGAAATAAGATAAAAAGTTGAAATTATGACATACCAAGTCATAATTATCAGATTAAAAAGGTGAAATTATGACCAAAAGTCAGAATTAGAAGATAAAAGTCAATTGACTATCTCTTAATTCTGACTTGTTATAATTTTAAATTTTATTGGCATAAAAAGTAAATTATGACATTTTATCTCATAATTATGATTTAACAAAGCATGATTTGTTTTTCTCTGATGTGGCAAGAATGTGCTTCTGTACAGTAGATCATGTGTCTGATAATGATTAGACGGCAGGAAAAAAACAAATTCAAATATGAAAATAGCCATAAAGTGTTTGTGCAGTGAATTATGCCTGAAAACCAAGAAACATTTCGAAACCAAACAAGACTGTGAATCACTTCTGCTGCGGATTATGCATTTACAAGATGTGCAGTTCAGGAGAATATTAATACACTTCAGTGTTTGAATATGAATAATGAATATGATGAAACTCTCTCTCTTCAGAGAAGTACTTCATCCCAGTGTCTTGTTTCCTGTTATTCAATGTGTTTGACTGGGCCGGCCGCAGTCTGACCGCGTTGTGTATGTGGGTAAGAAACGTTCAAGCATCTCACCATGTCTTAAAAACAGAGTTTGGACACTGAAGTCAGATCAAGTGCTGCATTAACAGTTTGAGCATTTCAAACTATACAAACTTCTTTTTCCCAAATGTTCTGATTGTGTTTATGCATCCTTTAATTTTATATTTTGTATCTAATTCTAAACTGTGACTAAAGTGTTCAAACACTTGTTGAGGTATATTCAGATTTCTGCAGATTCTAGGGAGGATCCTACAAATATTATTTTGTTGACACATGGATATTGTGACTGAAGTGAACATTAAATGCATGTGTTCACAAAATATACGAGTCTCAGAATCAGCAGGTGGGAGGATTTATATACAGTAATAAATTCGGATGACTGGATGGATATTGGTTTGTGCAATGAAATTCAGTGCAGCTGTGTAATGCAAAAAAAAAAAAACTATTTTATGTATATTAAATTTTCACCTCTCTCTCTCTCTCTCTCTCGGTCAGCCTGGTAAAGACAGTAAGCTGCTGCCGGCTCTGATAGTGGCGCGTGTGATATTCGTCCCTCTCTTCATGCTCTGTAACGTCCAGCCTCGCTTCAATCTGCCCATCTACTTCTCAAACGACTTCTGGTTCATCGCCTTCATGATCCTCTTCGCCTTTTCCAACGGATATCTGGCCAGTCTGTGCATGTGCTTCGGACCCAAGTGAGTAGAGGACACATCCACCTAAAACACTGAAAAATACAGTAACACTTTATTTTAGTGTCCTTGTTACACGTTACATGTAGTAATTAATATTAATTGTGTATAATTACATGCAACTGAACTTAACCTGTAGTTAATTATTATTACTCAGAACTTGTAATGTAAAGGGTTACAGTTACACTGTAATTATACTTTTAAGTACTAAGTAATATTAAGTAACTACATGTACTAACTGTAGGGTTCGGATTAGGGTTTGTTTTGGTTTGGGGTCAGTTTCATATAATTATGCATAATTAATAGTTATTACTAAAGTAACTACATGTAACACTAAAATAAAGTGTTACCGTTCTCTATTTATATTATATAATTTTATCATGATTTAAAGTCATGAAAGGGAAATTGTGCACGTCTTTTCTTCCCTATTGTGCCGTATATCCAAGTGAAACGCTTCGCAAACAAGAACAAATGTAGGGCGGGGCTTGATTTTGTCTGTGGGGAATTGATTGGATGGTTGTGGTTTGCTATTGGTGGATCTCATGTGAGTGACAGGTTGCCCCGCCCTCATCATCAGAGAAGAGAAGAGGGAGGTGAAGTTTTTTCAACAATTTCACAATAGACTCCGTCACTTATGAGCGTATCCCTTGTTTTTGTCACAGGAAGGTGGATCCAAGCGAGGCGGAGACGGCCGGAGCGATCATGGCCTTCTTCCTGTCTCTCGGTCTCGCTCTCGGAGCGTCTCTGTCGTTTCTCTTCCGCGTGCTCGTCTGAAGTCTCGACACGCCCAGATGAGACTGAATGAGCGTTACAGCTGCTCTCACACCTCAAAAAAAGACCTGATCTCGAGTGAACGGGCACATGATGAATGTACAGTACAGATCCCACTGGATGAGGCTGACGCTGGAGGCCTTTAATAAACTCTTACAGCCCATAACGTAAAGAACTTAAAGCTTACACTACCATTCAAAGGTGTTTTTGGGAGGGAAAGAAATTAATACTTTTATTCAGCAAGGGCGTATTAATCAAAAGTGACATTAAAACATTTATAATGTTACAAAAGATTCTATTTCAAATAAATGCTGTTCTTTCTATTCATCAAAGAATCCTGAAAAACTAAAGTATTGTGGTTTCCACAAAAAATATGAAGCAGCAAAAACTGTTGTCAACATTGATAATAATCAGAAATGCTGCTGAAAAATCAGCTTTGCATCACAGAAATAAATTACATTTTAAAATATATTAAAATAGAAAACAGCTATTTTAGATTGTAATAATATTTCACTGTATTTTTTGATCATATAAATACAGCCTTGGTGAGCAGAAGAGACAAAAACATTAAAAACTCTGACCCTAAACTTTTGACTGGTAGTGTATATTAGTATTAGTACTGTTGTTATTGTTTAAGAGTGTTTTTTTAACACATTTTACATGAATAGTTCACTCAAAATGAGTTTTTGAATGTGAACCATTTCTTCAAATCAGTTGTTTTTAATCACAGCTTCCTCAAAGATAGAATTATCACAGCACATTTAAGACAAAACAGTACAGTATGTCATTTTTTATATTCAAATCTATATTTTTTCTTTATAGAAGTTTATATTAGGCAAATATTGTATTGTAGCTGTTTTTAATAATCAGATGAAGGTGAAATGCATTATGATATTATAGTATTTAACTCATCAATGTGAAGTTTTAAAGTTTTCAGCGCATACGATCAAACCAACTCTACCTCGTACCATATCGAACAACTTTTTTTCCTCTACACTACATCATTCTCTGGAAGAGAAGACACCAAAGTGCAAAATATTATATGCTTTATTATTAATAAAACCTGTTGTTTGCTTCTGCATTGATTGTTTGTGTCCTGGTTGCAACAAAACCCTCAAGAATGGCCATTTTATATATAAAAAGTTTCTATTCTGAGAGACAAACATTTTGATTGATATGAGTTTGTCGTTTTGAAAAAGCATTAAAACTGTTCATTTCAAGGAGTAATATTCATGGTGTGTGTCATCTTGAGGTTGAAACCGAATGTCATCACAGCCAAAACCTGAGATGCGTGTGGTCTGTCTGTTAGAAACCAGATGACAGACGCTGGGGAAGTTACAGTAACTCGCAACCAGAAATGTGTCACTGTCAACATCATAAGATCATATTTTGAAGAATGCTGGTAACCAGACAGTTGACTTCCATAGTAGGAAGAAAAAATACTATGGAAGTCAATGGCTACCATCATCTGTCTGGTTACCAACATTCTTCAGAATATCTTCTTTTGTGTTCAACAGAACAAAGAAACACTCATACAGGTTTGGAATAACTTGAGGGTGAGTAAATGATGACACAATTTTAAGTTTTTGGGTGAACTATACCTTTAAGACTCAGTCTTAAAGGATTAGTTCACTTTTAAATGAAAATTACCCCAAGCTTTACTCGCCCTCACGCCATTCTAGGTGTATGACTTTCTTCTTTCTGATGAACACAGTTATATTAATATTTATATTAATAAATATCCTGACGCATCCAAGCTTTATAATGGCAGTGAGCGACAAGTATGAGCTGAAGAAAGTGCTTCCATCCACATCCATCCATCATAAACGTACTCCACACGGCTCCGGGGGGTTAATAAAGTCCTTCTGAAGAAAATCGATGTGTTTGTGTAAATAAAAACAACAACAACCAAAAAAAAAAACAAGTTATTAAGTAAAATATCTAGCTTCCGCCAGACCGCCTTCCGTATTCAACTTACGAAGAAAGTGTAAAACTCTCGCAGTTCAGAAAGCTTACGCTATGTCCTACGCCTTCCCTATTCAACTTAAGGAAAAAGCTTAACTGACGCGACGCCAGTTTACACTTTCTTAAGCTGAATACGGAAGGCGGTCTGGCTGAAGCTAGATGTTTTACTTCATAAATTGTTAACTATGGATATTTTTTAACACAAACGCATCGCTTCGCTTCAGAAGGCCTTTATTAACCCCCTAGAGCCGTGTGGAATATGTTTATGATGGATGGATGTGGATGGAAGCACTTTCTTCAGCTCATACTCGTTGATCCTCGCTCACTGCCATTATAAAGCTTGGATGCGTCAGGATATTTATTAATATATCTCCGATTGTGTTCATCAGAAAGAAGAAAGTCATACACCTAGGATGGCTTGAGGGTGAGTAAAGCTTGGGCTAATTTTCATTTGAAATTGAACTAATCCTTAACATAATGGCTGTGTTTATGCAACTGACCCCAGAACAGCAAAAAGCATCTGATGAGTGACGCTGCAGCAGCGCCTCCTTCTGGCCGACAACAATAACAACACATCAAGTGCACAGAATGAATACCAACTTTTATTGATCAAGAAACTGAAGATGACAAATGCTTCACCATAAGGACGACCTTTGGACAGAAAAAAAATGTCAAAAGAAATCTCACACGGGTTCTAGATCAGTCCTTCTACAGTGTTGAAGCCGCATGTGAGCAGAATACAAGAACAGAAACAGCTCATTTTCATCCACTCAAACATACTGTACATCGGCATCAGAACTGTGCTGGAAATCAAGGTTTGTACAGACATCATCCTGTAATTCATTCTTGCATAACGCACAGCTCTGAGCAAAATTGCATCTCCAGTGTTTTCGTTCTAAAACACATTCTGCGCTTCATAACTTAATGTTTAGCTTAATATAAAACAAAGTCATGATATATTAAAAATCCATTAAGCGACAGCTAGCTTTGACACGTCTTTAATACATTACTAGTATCAAATACTTCAACAGGCTGAACATTTGCATCTCCAAACAGTACAATTTTACAAAAATACCCGCACCGCTCTTTACTTCACCGCCAAATGCTGAAGAGACCTTCACGCCATTAACTCAATAAGAAGCCGGTGAGGAACCCCGAAAAATGGGACAGTCCAGAAACGAAGAAATGGCCTTAATTTGGATATACAAATCCAACTTTTCAATATCGTGTGCTCACGTTCACTTCTTCACAGAATATTCACACACACACCGATCATCATCGACGATCTTCAAAAGCGCGGGCAGACACAAATCGACGTCAGTATCTCCGGCGTGTAGCTACGATGAACGACGCACAGACGCTGTAGCTACAGCTTTCATAGTTTACCCTTTGTGTCTTCATCGATGAGAAATGTAGGAAAAAAAACAAGTAAAAAAAATGACAGATGACAAACACGCAGATGTAAACATTTTTTTTGTCTTTTGGAAAATAAAAGAACACCTGAGGCTGTTCGATTTCATTTCTCAAGTTACTGGGCGCCATTTTAGTACCAGTTACTCGGCGCCATTTTAGTACCAGTTACTTGGTGAATCCAGTTAGTCGTACTACGTGTTCTTGATGCAAACCGGTAACAGATTCATCTTCATCCAGAGAATACAGTAACAAAAAACAAACAAAAGTGAAAACCATCAGTGCAAATCTCACTGTACACCTGATCTACACCTCTCATCAGCTTATAAAGGTTTCAGACATGATGTGTCGGTTGGACACAGAAACTACTGCAAAGTTTTATTTCAGGCTGCTAAACAAATCTGGCACATCAATCTAGAGGAACTATGTGCAGCAGCAGGTATGAAAACATGAAATACTGTAATAATAATAGTCTGGATATACATCATGATTCATTTCACTCAAGTACAAATTCATTCATGAAACACCAGCTGAATTAATCTCAACTTTTTAGTTGTAAGATGGAGATGCTCATGTCTCATGAATGAGGTTTTTGTGCATTTCAGTGTTCTGGAAAAGTATGGATGTGTCCCTGACTGAGGTCTGTAACGTATCACAAAAGTTTGTACATGTTGACATGCACTTTAGTCCCTTCATGGTCATTGTGCTGGAAAAAACAAACCTGGTTTCTGTCTTATATTGACAATATGCCACTCTAAAACCTGATTGGCTTCAGTAAACGGCCAATAGAAACCTCTCGGACTGGGATTTCACTGTTTTTGAGGGATCCAGATGGATTTAAATGTCTTGAGCCGGTTGCAACAAACCCCAAAGGTAAGCTAGATATTAGCCTGTTTTAAGATTTGAGCATTTCAATTAATAGTAAAATTCCATCAAATTGAATTGAATAATCCTTACGTATTATTCATGTTATGAATTAAGAATTTTAAATGAGTAAAAAAGAACTAGAGCTTAATAAAACATTTTGTATAAATCTCGTATTCATTTAAAAAAAAAAAAAAAAAGAAAATATTTAAATTTATCAGTATGAATCATAAACTAAATGGACCAATCCCCTTTTCCATTAAGATTTATACAAAATGTTTTATTACACTCTAGTTTTTTTTTTTTTATTCATATGAATGATATGTAAGGTACATTTAATTAAATTTGATGGAATTTTACTATTAATCGAAATTCGTAAAAAAACAAAAAAATTAAGTGTTTTCTCAGCTTGGGGTTTATTGCAAACGGATCCAGATCTCTTTTAATAACTAGCCGTTATTATTTTACTCATCTAGCTCAGTAAAACTAAAAGTAATTTGTTGCTGCTGCTTCGGATCGACTGTCAAGTGCTTCACGTGACGCTACATTTCTCGTAGTATTAGTATTTGGATTAGATCGACCTCACAAGGTTTAACTACACAACTAAAAATGAAAACCGACTCAACAAAATGCATTTCCAATGCATCTCCCAAAACATCTCGTACAAAAGCAGGCACCGAACAGGGAACGCTTGCTGTTTTTCACGGGCTGTCTTCGTTTAAACCATTCAGTCTACAGCGACGCGGTTTCTAAACTAACATTCGACAAGATCTGGATCGGCAGTTTTCTATGAAAGCTTGTTTCCGCCACTGAATAAAAAAATAATATGATAATTGCGACTTTTTCTCTCACAATCACGAGTTTACATCTCGCAATTCTGACTTCTCAGAACTGCGAGATGTAAAACTCAAAATTGCTGCGAGTTATAATGTCAGAATTGCAAGATAAAAAGTCGCAATTATCTTTTTTTTATTCAGTGGTGGAAATTGCTGAGTTATGTCAGAATTGTGAGATAAAAACTCAATCGCGAGAAACAAAGTCAGAATTGCGAGTTATAAACTCACAATTGCGATAAAGTCAGAATTGTGAGATACAAACCCAAAATTCTGACTTTTTCCTCGCAATTTTGAGTTCATATCACAATTTTGAGAAAAAGCCAGAAATGCGAGTTTATATTTTGCAATTCTGACTATATCTCGCAATTGCGACTTTATTTCACGCAATTCTCACTATTTCTCACAATTGCGAGTTCATATCACGATTCATATATCACGCAATTCTTACTTTATATCTCACAATTCTGACTTTATAACTCGCAATTGCGACTTCATACCACACAACAGTCAGAACTGTGAGATATTAGTCGCAATTACCTTTTTTATTTTTAATTCAGTGGTGGAAACAAGCTTCCATAGTTTCCCGATCTACTGCGGGACGCAAACAACCAGTGACTGAATGAATTATTCTCCATCGCTGATTTGCATCTCGTCCGTCATGAGCGGCGTTAGGTTTCTACTGCGCTACGAGGACGAGGACTTCGGTACTCCGTTGCAGGCATACAAACACATCCATTAAAGGTTGTCAAGGCAAAATTAGCATTAAAAATACCAAAACAAAAACGTAAGAATATGGGTCATTCAATGACAACACAAACACACAGCGCGTCTCTGGAAATACTGTACATCGGGGAGAAGTTCAGTCGGTATGGAGTCTCTTAGTGTTCTGGCAGAATACTGTACAGTGAACGCAGTTTGTCAAAGCCAACACGTTTGCAAGCCGAATTGTGTCACGATTCCTCCTCTACGCTCTCACTATTGCACATTTCCTTTGGAATGCCAGATGAAATCCAATCGTTTAGGCAAAGGACAAGAAAAAGCAAGCAAATTAAGTGGCGTCGACTGGGAATGCCATCGCTGTTAAGGCGAACCATGGGATGAGAAAGAGGAGAGCTTTCTTTCCATCCGTTTTTCCTTTTCCTGAGGGTATTCGAACCAAACTAGGAAATATTCATGGACCTTTACGAAAGGGGAACTCCAGGAAGTCTTAGTTCCAATCGAGAATTTGATTCGGTTCCAAACAAGCAGTCGCCGCCGTCGAGCGTTCATGCACATGACGATGGTCTTTTGAAGCGTGTTGGCATCGATGTGTGCGGGCGCGTGTGCTTTGTACAGTCTGTGTTCAAGTGTTTTGGCAGACGTGGGTTTCTAAGGTGCTGATGTTTTGAGCCAACAAACATCCGGCAAATTCAGAGAGGGGACAAAACAGACATGTGCGGACGAAGGCCTTGCGATCGGTTCTTTTTCATGCTCTCATCCTTCCGCCTTTCTCTCTCCCGTCTCGGCTTTGTTAATGGTGGACTTCGTTGGCGATGAGACTGTCCTCTCCGGACTGGAAGTCTGCCTCGTTCAGGCTGTTGCCGCCGTTGATCATCTCCTCGTCCTGCGAGGACCCCTGACCGTCGTCCTCTCCGCTGCCTGCTCCGATCTCATCGGAGTTTGGGTCTTGCAGGACCTGGGCGATGTACATCTGCTGCGGTGGATGAAAACAGACATTGGTGATTAAAAAGTTCAATTTGTTTAATTAAGAATATAATGGCATTTTCTATCAGTTGTTCTATAAAAACCACATAAATTAAAATTCTAAAACCTCTTCTGGTAAAATCTTAATAAACAAGTCCTCAAGTGAGCTTACTAAGTGAAATCTACGTTTAAGTAATTACCTGAGATTTGTTGGAGGGTGAAGATCTAGCAGGGCGTCCGTTCTCCACTCCGTCAACCTCTGTGTCCTTGGTGTCGATCTGAAATGAGAGAGAGGTCACGGTGAGCGTTTGTGCTCTGGAACAGGTGACAGTCTACCAGAGCTACCCGTGCCGCCCGGTGGACTGAACCCGCGAGCTCATACCTGCAGTACCGCAACTCGTACCTTGTAGTTGTGCGCGCTGAGGTATTTAAAGTGACCGAAACAGACGTGAGACAGGCAGACCACGATGGTGATGATGAGCACCACGAAGGTAAACATGGATGTTGGGGTCGAAAACCCTGAGAAATAAGAAGGAATAAGCCACATTTAAAAGGCACATCAGTGAAAGAACATCACAAAACTCATGCTTCAGGTGTGGTCAGTCACATGACCATATTCCACAGCTAATCAAATGACAATAAAACCTCAGACTAAACACGCCCAGTGTTGCCAAGTCTGCGGTTTTCCTGCTGAATTGGGCTACTTTTACACTGTTGCCGCAGGTTGTTTTTCATGTCTGTGGGTTGAAGCGACTCCAAATAATATATGTAGTCCCTGGAATGCAAATTTTACCAGGGGAACCCCGCCAAAAACACGTATTTTACCCACCGGAATGCGATTATTTTTTTACTGTGGGACCCACTCTGAAACGCGATTGGGCTAGTTTTGAGTAGCAATTGGGCAGGTTTTGTTCTGTTTTTTGTTTTTGTTTAGAAAATGTCCGATGGTTTCTCTAGATAAGACTCTTATTCCTCGTCTGGGATCGTGTAGAGCTCTTTGAAGCTGCACTGAAACTGACATTTGGACCTTCAACCTATTGGTCCCTGTTGAAGTCCACTATATGGAGAAAAATCCTGGAATGTTTTCCTCAAAAACCTTCATTTCTTTTCGACTGAAGAAAGAAAGGCATGAACATCTTGGATGACTTGGGGGTGAGTAAATTATCAGGAAATTAATTCTGAAGTGAACTAATCCTTTAACGCAAACCCTCAAACACACGCACCTGTCCGCACGGTGGAGAAGAACAGTAGCCAGAAGAGGCACAGGATGGGCGCGGCCACCACCTGATTGACGGCTCCGGAGTGGATCTTCTTGTCGAGTTTAGAGGGCAGGTAAGCGTAGTACATGTTGTACCTGTCCACCAGGTGCTTCAGGAGCATGTACATCAGTCCTGATGACACAAACACACACTAGCTCACTACACAAACGCAAATACAAAAACATCAACACGATTAACTCCTGTAATAAGATGAATTTCTGAGGGAATATATAGGGCGGAAGTGATTGGATAGTAAAAAGTGGGTTGTGATGTAATTGGTTAATATTTTTAAGCCCCGCCCAAACGGCCTTGATTATGTCAACAGATGAGTCGGATTACATTTGGATGTTTTCAGTGTTTCCGAGCAGCTCGGTTCACAGTAAATTCTGCTCTACATGAGCTCATCACGTTTGAAAACACAAGTGCAAATCTTCTTCCCATACTTGTAAAAAGAAGCACTTATAAACCGACTATTGACAACATAAGAGAAGCCTCCCTGCGGTTTTCCATCAAAACGAAAGCTCAATGGTTTTCAAAAGAAATTAAGACAGCCATAAATATCTATTGTAATTTTATACATACTGTAAAATACAATTATCATCATTATATTGTCATTCTTAGATACTCTATTTACAATAATACATTTATAATAGTTTTTAAAGGCATTTTTAAAGTTGTTTAATACACAAAAAAATAAAGACTCATAACTCCAAAACTATAGTAAGGAGAGTCAAAAGGTAGATATCATTTGATAGAAAACTTTACATTTTTAGAAGAAAAAGGCATTTTTAAAATTGCTGTTCCTCCGTGAGGAATATAATCCGACGTGGATCATGCTGATTTTGGACTGCTGTAAATAATGCTATGTATGTCATGTGTAATGATATATTCCACAATCGGAGCATGTTTCATAAAGTTACGAGCGAAAACGTGACATACACGTACAAAAACTCGCCCAAGTTTAGTCAAAGCCCAAAACAATTATGATTGTTGTATTTTATTCCATGAGACCTTTCAAATGACATGTGACACATGACTATCTGAGCTGTATCATGTTTTTGACATATTACAGTACATGGTACAAAAAAGTATTTTATAAATGATGATTCTTTTTATTTATTTATCAGCAAATAACTCCGCACTACTTAGGAGTTAATCAAAGCATTGTAAAGTTCAGACTCTAAGCTTTCAAATGACACCTATTTTGTGTTGATGAAGACAGTAGTTTTGTAAAATATGATTATTATTTTTTTTAATAGCTAGGTGGCGCCGGCGGGCGGTACACTTCGGTTTAGAGGGACTACTCAGCACTCGTTAAGAGTTGATCAAAATGGTTAAATGCATTAAAAATCTAAGCTTTAAAACCTATTTTGTTATTCAGTTCAGTGGTTGCTTGATAGTGTACACTTCGGGTTTAAGGGGTTAATATACAATAGAAATAATTCTTATTTTTGTTTAATATTTTTATTTGAAAATAATAATAATATTAATTATTGATATCTTTTTTTTTTTTTTTTTTTTTAAATTGTGCAGCCCTACAGCTAACCTGGAGCATAAAAAAAATAAATACAAATAAAAACAAAAATAAAAATAATTCATATTTATATAAGGAAAATCACATTTTTTTTAATCTATGCCCTACACACTAGCAAACAAGATGTGTCAAATGGACCTAAAATACTGAATGCAAATATATATACTCAAAAAAAGTAAATTTCATCAGCTTTTAGGAGTACATTAGTGTATAGATGGACTAAAAGCATCAAAACTACAATTTTAATTTCACAAGGTCTTTCTTGTACCGAAAACACGAGTCTGTCGTGTATCAGTCTGTTTTCATTTGAGACGCAACATTTTAAATCATCAGGTCTGCAGACGGACGGTCATGAGGTTAATCATGTGTCAGCCGTTGAACTCCGTGTCCGAGATGAACATCTCCGTCTGCGTTCGCAGTGTGGGCTGAGAGACGTATAAAAGTATCCCGGTTCTGTTCCTCCGCATAACAGAACCTCCATGACCCGATGAGTCACGCACCGCCAGCTGGAGGACGAGTGTGTGCTTCTGAGAGAGTTCTAGAAATGGTGTGTGCATACAAAAGCTCAGTGACAGAAAAACAAAGAGATTATTGCTCAAATGCAGCGTTTCCTCCCTGTTTCTGTGATTTGGAGTGAAGAACGCAGGTGGAGGATCTATATTTATTCCGACACACAGACACACGGCGCGTAGGCAGGTGGTCTGTGCTGGCGCAGTGGGCTTTTTCCATTGTTAGAAGCTGAATGCTGACATGTGGCCAGCAGGGGGCGCTATTGATACACACACTTCTTCCACACGCACTTGTGCTTTTTCAGTGGTGTCATTCACACCGTTTCTCCCTGCATTCTCTCTTTCATCCTTGTTGCTCATCTAGCTCGCTCTCTCTCTGATTGGCTGTCGCTCTGTCGTTTCGTGAATGGGCTGATGTGAGAGTGGGTGTGGTCTGACTCACCGAAGGGAACGATGATTGGGCAGGTGATGCTGTACGTCATAACGACGGTGAAAACGCACATCATCCAGGCGTAGGCAGCCCCGAACTGAAACTCATAGGCTTGATGCTGCACACACACACACACACACACACACACACACACACACACACAGGTTACACAACTAAACACAGCATCGACTGGAACAACATCCAGGTGAGCAGCAGGTAAAAATAACTCATTGGTGGGTGGATGAATCCCACTAAACTTGTCAATCATGTCTTATTTCAGTCACATTTTATCCCAACATCAACATAAGAATTTTTGGAAATCAATTTATTTCATTATTTTAAAGATTTTTCCAATGTGACATTTTTTTTTTTAATCACAACAGCAAATCTTACATAATGCAAAAAAAAAAAAAAAAAAAAAAAAAAAATGATGGTAGTATTTTTTGATCTGCATTTATTTGATGCTTAAATAAATTATGTGTTTATTTTTCATAAAAATGTCACAATGCCATAAAATGGTTTTAAAAACATTTTTCATTTTTTTCATGTAATAAAAAAATATGTAATTATTGTTAAACGAAAATTAAATTGTTGTTATAATGATAGATAACATTGTAATTATACATAATTTATTAATGTAATTTGTGTAATTATTAATATTATAATATAAATTATATTAATAGTAATAATAATTACTAGTATAATTAATATTAATTAATAGTATTAATAATATTAATACATTAAAATTACATTAAATGTTATTGTTAATAATAATAATAATAATAATAATAATAATAATAATATTATTATTATTATGATACATAACTTGTAATTATACATAATTTATTATTAATATTATTGTAAAGAGAATTGTAGAGGCAAGAAATTGGCATGAAAATAATGCAAAAAAAAGCATCATGGTAATATTTGTTGGTCTGTCTTTGATGCTTGAATAAATAAATAAATAAATAAAAAATTTTGGCTCAAAATGCATTTAATATTCATAAAAATAATGTCACAATGCAATAAAAAAATTTCATTTTTTTCATGCAAAATATAATTTCCTATTTTTTAATCTAGAATTTATAATTAATATATTCATATGCATTTAATAATTGGGATAAAACATGACATTTTTTCAGATTCAGTTGAACACTAAGTGTGTGAAGATAAGGAACAAGGTCATGTGAATAATCTGAAAGGTCAGTGTGTTTGTACCCGTTTGACGTTGCGTCTCTCTGCGGCCGAGCGAGCCAAACACAGCCGGATCATGTACATGAGAAGACCTGGAATCCGCAGCAGGTCCATAGCGTTTCCGATGAACGCAGACGCGATGACGTAGTTCACAAAAAACGCTCCGTTATCAGGAAGGAAGACACACCTGAAATTAGCAATAAATCAGATGCAATAAATATATGCACCAAATCTATGAACACACTGACAGCATGTTTTTTTATTAAAACAAAAAAACAAGTTCATTAATATAAATATCTGGAAAAAGTTTACGAACTTAAAAAATAAAATACAAAAATAAATTACATTATGAAATAAAACAGTTGACTCAGGTGACTCATCTTTTCTATTAAAAAAAAACATAAGATCATTAATATAAATATTTAAACATTGCTACAACTGGGAAGAAAGTTTAAGAACTAAAAAAAAAATTACATTACATAAAGTAAAACAAAAAATAAAATAAAATTAAAAATAAAATAAAATAAAATTCAAATATAAATTACATTATAAAATAAAATAGTTGACTCAGATGACTCATCTTTCCTATTAAAAAAAAAACACAAATAAGTACATTAATATAAATATTTAAATAGATTTCTACAACTGGGAAGAAATTTTAAAACTTAAAAAATAAAATAAAATACAAAAATGAATGCAAAAATAAATTACATTATAAAATAACATATTTGACTCATGTGACTCATCTTTTCTATTAAAAAAACAAATAAAGTTCAATATTAAAATATATTGCTACAACTGGAAAAAGTTTAAGAACTTAAAAAATAAAATAAAATATAACAAAATAAAGTAAAACAAAATTTAAAAAATAAAATAAAATAGTTGACTTACTCAAATCTGACAGTGGCATCAGCCAGGAATTTTTTGTCGAACAGCCAGCGGAAGAAAACGTCCAAACTAAGACAGAAGAACATTTAGTATTATGAAAGTGTTCGAGTCAGCACTAGTAATCTGATGTTTAATATATTAAAGAGCTCATTATAGTGAAATCATTCAAAACAATGAGAGATTCTGCAATAAATTGAAATACTGCTGATGGTTTGGATGAGAGAGCTCGAGGCAGCTTCCCAAATGAGTCCCCTGACAGATATAAATAAAGATTCAATTATGAATAAAAGATTCAAATAAACCACCCACTTCCACAGGCTCGGCAGAAAAACAGAGTTACATCACAAACGGATGAAAGGCTGTGATCACGTGTCTCAAATGGAGGGAACTGTACCTGCTGAGACCCAGAGACGGCAGCAGGAGAACCATGAAGATGAGGAACGTGTAACACTTGTGCATGGTGGTCCTGTTCTCCCCCGACCTGAGGAACACACGGGAAAATCAGGAGGAGAAGATTAAACACCTGAAATACTTCAGAGCGGCTGATTTCAACTGGGGAGGATTTTATGATGACATGAGGGATTGTGGGATTGTACCTGGTCCAGTGGGCTTCAAAGAAGGCAGAATAGTAGACGATGGTGGGCAGCAGGGCGGAGAAGGCCCACAGGAGCAGCGTGGGGAAAAACTGGGTGACGATCGGGTTCTGGATAGAGAGACACACACAGACACATGATCATGTGTTTACGGTTTCATCCAGAACTTATTTTCCTTTCTGAACACCTCATCTGTCTCAGTACATGAGTAAAATATTATGAAATAATAACAGAGTGAATTTCATGACTCACAGGTCAAGGTCAAATCAAATATTTTAGGAAAAATAAATAAAGCCAATTTTAGGATCATTGAGATTTTTTGCATTGAACAAATTAAGTGGAATAAAAAAAAAAAAAAAAAAAAAAAAAAAAAAAAAAGCATGATAAATATTATTATAGTAATTGAACTAACCAATTAACAAATAATATTTTATTATATATATATATATATATATATATATATATATATGTTTTATTATTATTAATCAATTTATTATTAAATTAAATTTTATTATTGCTATATATCATACATAACTTACTGTAATTATATTATTGTTATTAATTTTACCATTACTACTATTACTAATAATAATAATAATATAATTATTGTTAAACAAAAATGAAATGTAATTATTGTTATTATTATGACAGATAACATTGTAATTATACATAATTTAATATTAATGTAATTTTTGTAAATATTATAAATAGTATAAATTATATTAATAGTAATAATAATTTCTTAATAATACATTAAATGTTATCATTATGATACATAACTTGTAATTATATATTATACAATTTATTATTATTACTGTAAAGAGAAGTGTAGAGGTGAAAAATGGCATGAAAATAATGCTAATCACAATGTCACAATGCAAAAAGGCTGAATTTTTGCTAAACAAAATATGATTTCTTAATTATTTAGGGGTGAAATGTGATATTTTTGATGTTCTAGGTGGGAGTCACCTCACAATAACAGCTGAAATCTGTGTAAGCTGTAGAGCAGCAGGTCTGAGCGTGTTAACGTCTCTGACTAGTGAACTCAACAACCCTGATGAGCTGATCACATGAGTCATGAACCTCCATCTACAGAAGAAACACTGAGAATCCCAGCTGAGGCTCCTCATCATCATCAGACTCTCACCGCACCCTAACCAACCGTGACGGCGTACAGCGACAACACATAAATCACATCTCTTCCATCATAATCTGGGATCTGTTTTAACCAGCCGTGACCGTCAACAGCATCGTGCCACGGTTTGTAGACATGCAAAAGCAAAAATCATTTTCCTTGATCAACATTTGTCATTTTCCAGGAAAAAATATATAAACATCCTTAAAACAAAATAATTTGCAGCATTTTCACTTTCACAAATGACTTAATGCTTGAAACGTCTGCTCAGGACTTCATGACGGATCGCAGCCTTACGTTCAGATACTCCACAGGCTTGGTGACGTTGAACTTGTCCATCGTGGAGATGATGATGGCTGGGGTGGTGAGGAAGAAGAGGAGGATGAAGAGGATGCAGTTGATGATGAAGCAGCGAAGCCACCAGGAAACTCCTCCCAAAGACAGATGCTCCCTGTGAGCGAAACAACACGTCAGCAAACAGAGTACAGCAAAAAACCCACGTCAGTCCACACACACACACACACACTCAGCAGAACGTATAAAATCTTTTAGCTTGATACGGTATCGACTGCTCATGGGTAATTCCTGAACATAATGAAGTCAGCAAAGAAACGTCTGACAGATGGAGACAGCGGCTGCTGGGAATGAATATCAGTGCATTGCTTACTGTACGGTTTCAGTGTAGACTACTACTGTATAAAAGGCCAACTATGCTTTTAAATTAGTGTGTCAAACAGTATTAGGGCCCTATGAAGTGAAGTCACAAATTCGTTCTTAACTTTTCTGGATTCCGTTTTAATGGTTTAATTCAATTTTAATAAAAAAAACTAAAAAAAAACTATGTCTAATCAATTTAATTAATTTAACTTTTACAGTAATAGGGACCAATGAAATACAATTCAATTTTTTCTGGATTTATGATTTACTACAAATAAATTATTATAAACGGTGGTAATCAAATGATTCTTTCATATGTAATCTGTTGAAAATGAACAAATCCTTTTATTTTTTTGGCAACCAGCGATTGAGTTGTTTTAACCCAGGGAATGGGCTGTTTTAACCCAGCGATTGGGCTGTTTTAACCCAGCGATTGGGCTGTTTTAACCCAGCGATTGGGCTGTTTTAACCCAGCGATTGGGCTGTTTTAACCCAGGGATTGGGCTGTTTTAACCCAGGGAATGGGTTGTTTTAACCCAGCGATTGGGCTGTTTTAACCCAGCGATTGGGCTGTTTCAACCCAGCGATTGGGCTGTTTTAACCCAGGGAATGGGCTGTTTTAACCCAGGGAATGGGCTGTTTTAACCCAGCGATTGGGCTGTTTTAACCCAGCGATTGGGGTGTTTTAACCCAGCGATTGGGCTGTTTTAACCCAGGGATTGGGCTGTTTTAACCCAGGGAATGGGCTGTTTTAACCCAGGGAATGGGCTGTTTTAACCCAGGGATTGGGCTGTTTTAACCCAGCGATTGGGCTGTTTTAACCCAGCGATTGGGTTGTTTTAACCCAGTGATTGGGCTGTTTTAACCCAGCGAATGGGTTGTTTAAAAATTACTGTATTTCTTGCTTATTATGAACCCAAAATATGTTGGAAATTAAAATTTATTAATATGTTTAATAAATGAACATTTATTGAATGTTCACCTTTTGATTATTATTGTTTCCTCTAGTAATTATGTGTCTGGTTTTTAATTTCCAACCTAATTTGGGTTCATTTTAAGCCAGACATATAGTCATTTTTAAACATCAGTTGAGTTAAATAAAACTGACCAGCACATTGGTCAAACATTTAACCCAACCGCTGGGTTAAAACAACCTAATTGCTGGGTTTGTCCATTTTCAGCCCAACTTGGGTTGTTTTTAACCCAGTCTACGCCACACAGTGTGCTCTGGTTGTATGCTGCACATTTTAACTAATCTAACAGGTAATTTTCCCTGCATGCAGAAAATATAGCCAGAGAATGAATAAAAGAGACAAAGAAAAAGAGTCAGAAAGTGAATGAGATGGGTCTATTTCTCACCAGCGCACGTTTTGGGGGTCCGGTGCATAGCTGACGCTCCAGTTATAGACATGAAGATTTTCACTGAACTGAGAGGAACGCAGCTCCTGACGGCACTTACAGCCCTGACACTGACACGCATTAAAGTCCTTCAGGATTCTACAGAAACACACACAGAGGAAATCACACACTAAATCAACAAATAAAGAATCAACAGATCCAAAACCCAGGTGAGCTGAAACGGTTACTGATACCATAAAATTAAAATTACAAACAACAGGACAAATACAATAGAAAAAAAGATACAAATGAAATAAACAATTTAGCCTACTACTAATAATAGCCTGAATTCAGTGAATGATTCTCTCGTTTTCTTTAGTTTGATCAACATTAATAACACAGACAGCAGCAGGTTTATTAGGCTGCTGTCACTTTATCTAATATACTGACAAGCATTCGATTACTTTCCCAAATGTTTATGTCAGTCAAAACCGAAATTAAAATTCTATTCCTGGTGGTTCGGGGGCCTACTCAACTTGCGTACTTTGCGTACTATAGGGAGGAGCGACACTGCCATGAAGCACTGCAAACAGCGTAATCTAATTAAAAACGATGGAGAAATATAAAACTACTCATTTACTACTTTGATTATACATTTTAAGTATATTGCAAAACATTTCAGTATTTTGAGAGCGTAGAGAGATCGACTTGATTACATCATTCGCAGAGCTTCATGGGAGTGGGCGGAGCTAAAGAGCTGTTTTGGCGCGTTGCTTTTTGGCTCTAGAATTGGTGGAATTTTCTGTACAGCATCATGGGTAATGTAGTTTTTCCACCGGGAATTCTGCTGTTAAATTTACAATGTAATTTACAATTTAATTTGTCAAGTAAATTCCAATTTAATATAGTTTTTTTTTTTTTTTTTTTTTTCTTACACAATGTTATTTTTATTCGTATTGCAACATCACTTCACATGGCTAGTGCTATTTGTTTGAAAAAGCTCATGTGTCGTACTCACATTGCTGTCATGGCCTCGTTCTGGAAGGTGACGAATGCCATGCCCAGCGGTTTGGTGTTGACCTTCTCTTTCTCCTTCCTGTATTCCTCTTTCAGTTTGGCCTCCAGTTTGGTGTAATAACTCACGGCCTCCTCCTATAAAACCACACAGACTTACAGCACGAATGAATCACCAAATCAGAGCACCAAACACGACCCTCCTGAAACCTGCCGCTTTATTACTTCCTCCCAGGAGAGCTTTCATTTCCTCTGAATGATTCTCAGACACATCACAAATGCTTTTGTTCAAGGACACACCAAGAGCCTGATGGGGGTTCATTAAACCAAGAGAACTAGGACTAGTAGTGCCACTTAAGAATAAAGAATCCATTAGTGATTAAAATTAAATAATTTAATTTAAAAATATAATAAAAATTAACATTTAAAACACATTCATAAACAGAGTGTGTTCAAATAAATAGACTTATTAAATGGCTCTTTGGAACACTTGATTCTAATTGGTCTGATGAAACGTTTTGGTCTATCAAAAATACAGCATTTTATGACAAAATTCAAAATGGCTGACACCCAAAATGGCTGATACGGGAAAAGGAAAGACATTTTTTTGGGCAAACCCTTCGAAAGATACAAGCGAAATTAGCCATTTTTCATATCTCCTGACCAGTAGGTGGCGCTGTGCTGAAAGTCATGCTTGTGATGATATCTACCAAGACTTGTCTCAAAACACTAAAGCGTTGTCGAGATATAGCCTTGCATCCAATTTGGCGTGCTCTTCATCAAATTAATTTGCATGTTATTCAAGAACAGTTGGATTTATCAAAGAGTAGGAAAATTTGGCATCAATCGGCTTGGAATCAAGGAATCAGAGGAAAAAGGAATTTCGTTTCTAGCCCTTACGGTTCAAAAGTTAAACGTGAATGCAAATTTGGCCAGTTGGTGGCGCTAGAGAGATTGAGGTAGAGACTCCAAATTCGCTGTGGTTAATGTTCAGACTGTCCTCTATCTGTGTGCCAAATTTCACAAATTTTCACCATATGGTTCTATGGGCTGCCATAGACTCGAGCGGAAGAAGAACACCAACGGATACAATAGGTGCTAATAATAATAATAATAATAATAATAATAATAATAATAATAATAATAATAGGTAACAAATGAAAAGATGGTTTAAACCCTAATTATTAATCAGTGTTGAGTTTTCCTCTGGCAATGGCACTTATATTGTACTATATACTGACAGTGCAGAGGCATTGTGGGTAGTGCGTTTATACCTCTTCACAGCCTGTAATGGCACAGCAGCACAGGTGACCGCAGGGCTTCGGGTTGATCATGGTGGGCATGTGTTCCTTAGCCATCAGATCCGTGAAAAACTTCTTACTGCGTTCAGTCTTCTTCCTGCAGGACACACACACACACACACACACACACACTAAACTCAGTAAATCAATGCTCGTCTCCTCAGAGAGCAGAAGCTTCAGCCCGTTTAAGAGATCAATAGAAGGTCTCAGAGGTCGGATCATTTCTGAACCTAAAAGAGACACTAAAAGAGACACAGAGCCAAACCTTTCAGATTCAGTAAAGCTTGAGTTTTTACCTCTCTGCGTTGAGAGACATTAGTTTCGCCACGTTGTAGCAAACACGTGCTTCCAGTACAACACAGTTCTCGTACGCCTGTCTGTGAGACACAAATGAAGAAATCAACATCTCACACTCCCAAAATTATGACATCAGACAATCAGCTATAAAACTGTTGCTTTGGTCATGAACATTAAACTTGCAATTTACATATTTTGAAAATGCAAAAACTAGATTTTCACAGTTTCTGGAAAAACCATAAGCTTTGTCAGTGGATCGTATGCAATAAATGATTTAATTATAGAGAACTGAGTAAATATTGTGTAAAACAGGTTCTGTTTTTATTTGCCATCATTGAAAAGTTTTGGGGACGGTAAGATTTTTAAATTTTGTTTAATAGTTTTATTCAGCAAGGACGCATTAAATTGATCAAGTGATTATAAAGCTTTTTAACAGTTATCGAGGTTGAGCCAAAAACCTAGGACTAGTTCACCAAAGTTGTTTTTTGAAATCATCTCCAATATTTAACGAAAGATTCGATGGACAGCGGCGGTCCTAGAGGCAAAGTTGCTCTGAATGAGGAGTTCTAGCATGTGGCACGAATGTTGTGGGCGTGTGCGAAAAATCACGTGATACACGATCCTTTACACATGTGAAAAACGTGAAGGCGCCCCCAGTGGCCGATTTCTTTCAAATTTCTCAGAGGTCTCTAGGGCCGTGATTCAAACAGGCCCAGCGAGTTTCATTCCGATCAGCCTTCGTTAACCTTGTCTGATAGCTGCTCAAACCTCATTGGCCGATGGCGGACATGTTTTTCAAGACATAGACAGTTCTGGCCCCTCGACAAAGACACCGCATGCCAATTTTCAAGTCGATCGGACTAACAGTGAAGTAGTTATAGCCGTCTTCATGTTTTTTTCCTGTTATAGCGCCACCAAGTGGCCAGTTGCCGCATCTTTTTTCACACGACCACAGAATGAGCTCTTACATAGGTGTGCCAAATTTGGTGAAAATATCTCATTCTGTTCACAAGTTACAGCAATTTTAGTAAAACTTTGAACGTTTTGGCGGCCGCGAATCGAAATTTCAACTTCTTTTTGATAATTATTGACACCGAGACTATCAGTGGAGAATCTCACTGCGCAGGTTTTTGGCCCGATCGGAACCAAACCAAAGACTACTTCACAAAAGTAGGTTTTTCAAAAAAATCCAAAATATCCGAGGCATCCATTTTGTCCGCCTTGAGCCAAGGATTTAGGAGTTATGAGTGATTTCATACTTTTCTCCGCTGTAGCGCCCCCGTCAGGCCTATCGGGCTGAGCTTTGGTGACATTGTAGACGGTGAGAGTACTACCAGCCCTCAAAGTTTCAAGTCTCTACGACTTACGGTTTGCTCTGCCCGCTCACTTTTATTGGAGAATGCTGATATCTGGACAATTTAACAATTACAATAGAGTTTCAGAGATACGCGCTTGAACCTCTAATTACAGGATCATTTCCATCCTTTAAACTGGGATACAAAAAAAGTATTTTAACATCTAAAACTGCACATTTCACTAATAACCAAATATCTGCTATTGTTCATAATTACAATAAATAACAGACAATTCCAGCCGGGATGTTTGTCATTGAGTTTTGCAGGAGGGAACAGCAGCTCTCAGGTAAAATGACATTAGACACTCGAGTCTATTCATAGATCCTCCCCAGCGCCTCGTCACACTCATTTTTGGCAAGCGCAGGCTCGGCTGATCGGCCGCATGACTCGAATTTAAAACACTCATTTAGATAATTACGAAAGCTGGAGTCTCACAGTATACGAGGAGAACATACACACTAAACCACACACATGTGATTTTAATATTTTACATATGACATGATCTACAGCGCGCAGCTCTTCTAGTGACCCATTTAAGGGAAGTATAGATGTTTAAAGCATAAGGAAGATGAAAAAAGAGAGACGTCTTACTCAAAGTGCTGTTTTATATGGCTTTCTTCTGCATATTTAGAAATGCCGTTGATAAATAAAGTGCGTTTCACCTGAGAAAGAGAGGAAAACGTGTTATTTGTATGTTATTTACACGTGCACAGATGCTGGAGGACGCTGCAGTGCAGATTGAGGTTAAACTCTCGGCTCAGAAATGTAGGTCAATGCAAGAGACAGACTTCATGAATATTTCATAAGCATTACAGCATGCAGCGCTGCAGCTGCACACGTCACAAGAGCCTCGAGACTTGTTTTTACATCATGCATCTTCTTATGTTATTACTGTATTCAAGATGTAAATGATTAGTCCTTCCAAAAACCATTTTGTTTCAAACTCTTTCTTCAGTCAAACACAAATGATGCACTTGACGAAACCGATGCGGTTCACGTACCAGGTCATCTTCTTTGTAGTGCATCTTGGACGTGTGACGCCTCATGCTGTAGACGGTGAGGAGCAGGTACATGAAGGCGAATGACGTGTGCAGCCACAAGAGGTTATTTCTGAAGCACAGGGAGAAAGAGACACGTCCACTTTACCCAGAATCCTCAAAGTACATCATGACCTCTTCAATTAAAGCATACGGGGAGGTTTTCAATGTATGTGCAGTGAATGAAATGTCTCACTTGGAATCCAAGTTGGCGATTGTTGTACGTCCAAAGCTGTATGCGTTGTTGTCTGAGGAAAAAAAACAACAATGATGTAATTTGTGCTTTTGAAAGCTAACAAAAGGGTCATAGATGGGTAACGCTGTCATTCTGTGTGCTGAACGCGGCCACATTATGGCTTTTTCAAATAAAATGATAAATGCGTAAGTAAATAAAAACAAATAATAAAGTAATAAAATGTCAAATAAAATAGATAAATGCATAAAAAGTAAAAAAAAAAAAACATGAAATAAACTATGAAACAAAAAAGAAACAAAAATAAAAAACAAACAAATAATGAATTAAATAAAAAAACACTACTAAAATAAATGAAATAAAATGTAAAAAAAAAAAAAAAAATAGATAAACAAAAGCATAAAAAGTAAATAAAATATGAAATAATAAATAAAATATGAAAACAAATAGATAAAAAATAAAAAAAACTTACCAAAACTTTAATAAAATAAAATAAAATAAAAATGAAAATGAAATAATTTTATTTGAAGTCCCTCCATTCAGTGTCACTGTTTCTGAACTCCATTGTAGTCTTCTTCTGTAGTTTTCTCCGGGAACGAACACGTCACAATATTCCTCATTTAAATAATTAATACGCAGAATGAAGGGGCGGGGCCTGGTTGAGTTAGTTAGTAGTGTGTTGAAACTGGTGGTTATGGTAAGGGGCGGGACATTTCCCAAACACCAATCACAACACACCGCTCCAGCCGACCAATCAGAGCACATTGTGCTTTTCAGAAGGAGGGGCTTCATAGAGACAGGAACTAAACAGAGCGTTACTGACAGACTGAGAAGAGAGGAGCTGAACAATGGAGAATATGAGGAAAATAATCAGCCTGTTCTAGTAGAGCACAAAAATACAACAATGGCCTTTCCCTGTGTAAGAGGCGAAGCATGTTTCTGACAGAACTCTGTCCACATTATTCCCGTCTCAAAGGACTCGTGCAAAGCGTCCTCTCATCTGTTTGACCCTTTCCATTCATTTTTCACTGCTCTCTCCGTCCCTGTAACAAGCGTCCAATTACCCGGCGAGCAGATAGAAGTTCAATCTCATTACTCAAGCGGAGCGCTGTGGATTAACCCTCTCTGATAGTAATCTATCGCGCGCCGAGGGCAGAGAGACGGGACACGGCCGGTGCTCATGTTAGCACTGCGTCTAATGATGCTCACAAACATAACTGGATGATAATGGCGGTCGTAGATCTTTGTCTCCATCTATCTAATGAAACTTAAAGCCAATAACCACAACCAGTAATCCACAGTTCTTTGTGGACTCACCTAGCAGGTTGCCTGAGAAGTTGACAGGCAGAACGATGCCCACCGACAGCACGCCCACCACGACCAGCAGACCGATGATGTGCCGCTGGAAGGACAGATAGTGGACGGCATCTTCACCGCACTTCTCCCGGATCTCCTCGTCCCTGCGGGGAAAGAGACTCACGTTAGATACAGTCATACTTCAAGATACAGAGAATACAGTGTACAGATTACAGAGTATGGACTGCAGACTGTAAAGAACATACAGACGGAGATACTGAGCTTTGGGTTTGAAGTATGGAATGGGAAGTAGAGAGTATAAACTGGGATAAATAGTAAGGCATATAGAATATATAGTATGAAGTATACAGTGAAGTGCAGGGTTTCCCAAACTGGGGTTTGTGAGGAAACTGCAGGAGATTCATGAGGTGATGTGTATATTATATATTTTTACATAAATATATACTTTTAAATATATTTATTTTAAGGTGTCCATGTTACAGTAAAATTATACATTTATGTCCTGAAAAATAATAATGAACTAAATGTACTTACTATATGGTCAGGGTGAGAGTTTAAGATTAGTTGCATGTAATTATGCATAATTTATAGTTATTACTACAGTAACTACACTAAAATAAAGTGTTAACAAATAAATAATTTTAAAATGAAAGCAAATCAAAATAAACACTAATTTATAAACTCATAAAAATGCAAATTAAATTAAATAATAAAAAAAAAATCATAAAAATGTACACTTAAACTTACTAAAAATTAAATGATTAAAATGTACAATTAAAATACATTTTAAAGTAACAACAAATCAAAATAAAACACTAAGTGTATAAGAAATTAAAATATACAATTATAATAATGATGAAAAACTAAAAATGAGTAAAATCAAAAATGTACACTTAAAAACTAACATTAAGAGCTAATTAAATCATAAAAATGCAATTCAAATGAATAATTTTAAAATCAACAAAAATGTATTAAATCATTAAAATGTAAACTTAAATAAAAAAAACAAACTTACTAAAAATTAATTAAATGGTTAAAATGTACAAATAAAATATATAATTTTGAAGTAACAAATCAAAATACAAAAAATGTATAAAAAATTAAAATGTGCAATTACAATACACATTTAAACGATGAAAATAAACTAAAAATTAATAAAAATGTACACTAAAAACTAATACTTACTAAAAACTAATTAAATCATAAAAACACACAATTCAAATTAATAATTTTTAAATAATAATAATCAACAAAAATTTATGAATTTACATTTTAATATTAATTTATTAAAATGTACACTTAAAATAATTTTTAAATAAATTCTTCAGAATTAATAAAAATCACGTAAAATCAAGAAAAATCAAAATAAAACATTAAAAGTGTATAAGAAATTAAAATGTACAATTAAAATAATGATGAAAATAAAAAACTAAAAATGAATAAAATCATAAAAATGTACACTTAAATAAAAACTAACACTTACTAAATACTAATTAAATCATAAATGCACAATTCAAATTAATAATTTTAAAATAATCAACAAAAGTGTATTAAATAATTAAAAATGTACACTTAAGAATTTATTTAAAAACTATTTAATTTAAGAATTAATAAAATCATTTAAAAAAGAAAACAAACTAAAAAAAAAAGATTACATATTTCACTCGTTTACCTGCATTCATGTGACCATTAACCGTCATCACACAATCATGAACATGGTGTGAAATTATTGAAATATTTTCTTGAAATTTTAAGTTAATATTTTAGGTCAAAGGTTTTTTTTGAGAACATTTGAGAAACCCTGATATATAGAGCATGTGATACAGATCTAGTGCTGCATATTCTGCTTACTAAACTCACATTAGAGCCAGAGAATCACTTACTTTATTCTGAATATGGCCGTCAACCAGGAGCAGAAGCCCTGCAATGAGAACAAGAGTTCTGTCACACACACACATAATGCAGTACACACAACAATAAACAGACTATTACTGCATATATTAATACAAGTCATGTGTTTTATGGCTGCAACACATCCGCCCGGCCTGTGAAAGACTGTGAGGGAGATTTCTCAGCAGGATTACAGGTGAACGCAGGTGAAGAGGCAGGAGATGCTGAAGTCCTGCACTGATCTCTTAAGAGGCTGGAAAACAGGTGGGTGTTTCGGTGGGTGATGTCACCTGCTGAAAACTTGCTGGAGGCGCGTCACGATCACGGATTAACAACGGAAGACCACTAAGTAGGGATGCTCCAAAAATCGGTGTCATTATCGACCATCGATTCCATTTTTATGACTAGATTCTCCACATCGCAGAATTCAAATCGCCCCCTGCGGTTTCACTTTAAGGGAGTTTATTTGGAGGTTTTGTCGAGTCAGTTTCTCTCCTGAAGGCTTCTGGGGACTTTCAAGGACGGCGTCTGAAACGAGTGCAGAAACGCTGGTTCATCATGACTGTGATTTAAACAGAAATGATGGAGGGAGGAAGTTTTCACCCTCTATAAAGGCCGCTCGGTTCTTTCCGAGCGTATATAACGTTGACGTGAGGTCAGTGTTGCATGGAAAAATCAATGATGTCCGCGGGGAGCGAGAGGGGCCGGGAGACGCGCTTTGGGAAATGGGTGATAAAGACTTTGAGTTGGATCCAAAGTCAAATTGCCAACAAATCGTCTTTAAGTAGCTTTTTAAACTTGGCTTTGCTTCCAGATAAAGTGCAAAAAAAAAAAAAAAAAAAAAAAAAAAAAAAAAAAAAAATCAAACACTGTGCAAAAAAACCCCATCACAATCAGAGATTACTGCCAACCCTGAATTATTAATCACACACAGTCATGTGACCAGCCAAACAGCTGTGGATGCAGATGAGAGGGGAGGGCGGGGCCAGAGGGAGTGATTGACAGGTGTCTTACGTTATCTCGCTGTTCGAAATCCACCGAGCTGGAGACGGAGGTGAGACGTTCATAACGGTCCGGCGTTTCAGAATGTAGAGCTGAAGCCACACTGCGCACACACACACACACAGAGAGAGAGAAAGACAGAAAGCAGAAGGAAAAAGAGAAAGAATAAAGTGAGAAACATGTCAGAAATTCAGGTTCAGGTCTTCTGAAGGGTTAAACTGGTTGTTTTTTGTTATTCTGAAGGCCTGAAATGAACCGAGCGCAGCCGGACAGTCAGAACATTCAGGTCCACACAAGCAAATATAGGTCAGTCTCATCTCGGGGTTGATGGGATATTAAGTATTTATGTGCTTGAGGAACTGAGAATACATCTGTAAAGCACATTCCCCTCCGTACGCTGAAAGATATTAACCCACAGTTCAGACGAAGACTAATCTACTCCCAAAACACACCGAAGAACAAATACAGATCTAAACAATCCTGACAGGAAGACGCTCGTGGTTTTTACAGCCTCCTAAAACTGAGTGTTTAGCAGATACAGACACTGAGGGATCTGTGAACCTCATTTCCACTAACCTGAGAACTGAACAATTCTCAAAAACTGTTTTATTGGGTCATTGACGAATAAGGTTTTTAAAAACGTAATGGAGATTTAATTAATTTTTAAGTTTTATTAAGTGTTAACACTGAGATTATGGGGTTTTTATAATCAATTAACACTGATTTTGTCATTTTTTACAAGAATTTGTCACCAAAAACAGTCATTCGGTTTAACCAAAATTTCGGTTTTACCGAATGACACTTTTGGTTATACTGAATGATGATATTTTCAAACAATGCTAACAGGCTGATATCTAGCTAGCTAGCAAAAGGACAATCAAACATTTTATATTTAGTACAAGTTTTTAAAATATTACAAAATTTTCCATGTTTTATAGCGGTTGTACCGAATGACCTGATGTTTCAGGACATGCGTATGATCAAGTGAAAACATGAAGTTTTTAAATAGTTAAGAGAGATTTAGTTACTTTGCTTCATGAGCATGTGGCCCTTTGCAGGTGTCTGAATGATGTCACATGATATTGACCACATGATCCAAAATGGTCCCTTTATATTGGTTACTCCGAATGAAATTCATTTTCCGGACATTCTTTCTCATAACAAAGCAGCGACTTCTAAACATAATTTTAATACCATTTTGCACTATGTTGATATATGATGTTATAAAATCATGCCAGAATAAAAAATATATACATTTATTACATTTTAAGATATTTTAAATCACTAAAACATGAAATGGCTGTGTTGGTCGGTTAAACCGAATGACCTTTTGACTCTTCAAAATCTTTAAAATCCCTTTATATGTAGCAAAATATAATTAAAACCTTTTGGATTCAATAAAAGAGATCTAGCTGTACTACCTTACATACTTTGGATGTCATATCTTTGTTTTTATTATTATTATTATTATTATTATGGCCTTTGGACAAGAAAATGACCCGTCACGTCATTGACCCATTTCTTTATTTATGCTCGTTACAGCATCACTAACGGGCTCTGATGAACTGTACTTGATGAGGACATGATCTCTGATGTTAATTTAAAGAGCCGGATCCTCTTTTTCCCTGGTCTGTGCACTGGCACAGTTCGTAAAAAAGGATTCTGTCACATGACTTTATTAACGTGGTTCCTCTGCTGTGGGTCTTGATGACTGACAGACTCAGACTAACGGCAGAAAACGGATCTGTGCATGAGGGACGCAGGAATCTTCCTCTCTCGGTTTATCTGAAGCAGGAGCTCTGGTGCGTCTCAAATGAAGTGATAAGAACAGAGGTTCAAACGGGCCAGAATTAAAATTTAAAAAATGAATTGGGCATTTCCTGAGCTCAGCATTGTGTAGCGGTGTTATTGTAATATACTGAACTGGATCCAAGATCTATTTCTACGCTTGCTTGCTTTCATTATGACCTGTCAATCAAATCAATCAATAAGACAGCAGTGTTTGTGTGGCAAAAAACTCTGCTGAGGCCATAAATGGACTCGAAACGTTATATAGTTTGTGATTTATACTGTATATATTGTGTTCAAACTTAATTTTTTATTCACTCTTATGTTACTCCAAACCAAACCCATATGACTATTTTTCTTCTGTGATGCAGAAAAGTAGATGTTTACCAGAATGTTCATGCTCATTTCCATAAAATAAATAAATAAATAAAAAATAAAAGTAGTCCATTTTTTTGTCCTTTTTTATTTTATTTTATTTATAAAGTGAATATAAAAATATTGAATTAAAAAAATGATTCATAATTTATTTAAAATATAATTGTTTTTAAAAATGATTAAAAAAATTATAATATAAAATAAGTCAAGTAAAATAAAAAATAAAAAATAAAGCTGCAACTTAAATAAAATAAAAATAAATACAATAAAATATTTTATATTTTTAATATAATTTTTAATAATTTATTTTTATAAATTAAAAACATTTATAAAATAAAAGTAAAGTAAAAGTAAAAAAAGCTGAAACAAAATAAATAAAAAATACAATAGTTTATTTTATATTTTTATTTATAATATATTTTATAAATTTTATAAAACATTTATAAAATAATTTATAAAATAAGTAAAAAAAAAAAACAAAGTTGCATCTTAAAATAAAAAAATAAATAAAAGTATAATAAAATAAAATTTAAAGCTGCAACTTAAAATAAAAAATAAATAAATAAATAAATAAATAAATATACAATAAAATAAATACATTTACCAACCTGATTAATTGGTTGTTGGATGACAAGTAGTCACCCATTGCAATGCAATGCAATAAAATGCAATAAAATAAAATAAAATAAAAGTAGTCACCCATTGTGACTCATCCCGAGTTTGGAATATCATGAGGGTGAATAAACCTCTGAGAGAACAGTTCTGTGTTCGTGTGCGAGGAGGTTTGAGGAGGTCATATCCACCTACGATCACCACTTTTGAAGGAAAGCTCTACATGAGAAGATATACGTGACTGGCCACATTCACAAGGGCGGGAAGACTCACAATACTGAGGGGGTCTTGTTTGGATCCACTCTTTGGGGTCACAACGGGTCAGAGAGACACGCTAGAGCTCTATTACCTGCGTACGGGCTCATAGTTATTCCGTTCCTTTCTCCTACTGTAGTCACATAACAAACGTCACAAAAAGAGACACGAAGGACAGGCGGTTATTGACACTCATGTGTTAGAGGCCCTTTGGAAAGCAAATTCACATGAGTGAGTCAAACACCACACACAAACACACACACACACACACACACACACACACACACACACACACACACACACACACACAAGAGGAAAATTAGTATGTGGTGTGCAATCAGAGAAAACACTCAGGACAGCATCTCTAAAGCGACATGTGTCACCCGTGGTGTGTTAGAAAAGGTCAAAAGTGAGGAACCTCCATAATTACAAACCAAGACACACACACACACTAGTTTATCAGAAGTAGTGAGCAGTTAGTTCACCAGAGTAAAGCATAGGAACAATAACTGAACATACTACTCCCGCTCCTCCAGACCGTTGAATCTTCTCTTCTGTCTTGGGAAGGAAAGAAAAAAGAGGAAGGGAATAATAAGCTTGAATTCATTCAAATCAAACAAAACCTCTGAAGGCTGCAGCTGTCAGATCTTTAACTGTGGAAACAGAGCGATGTTAGGTGATTAGAGACACACCATATATCTGAGGACATATCAGTATCTCTCAATATATTTTAAAGATGACGTGCAATTAAAATACGTTCTTGTAAAGAAATTAAAAAAAAATAAATAAATAAAAAAAGGAAAAAAAACAACAACAACAACAACAAAAATATAAAACCTTAATTAAAATTAAAACAATATAAAATATTAAATAAAAAATATATAAAAATAAAATATATTATAAAGTAAAAAGTAAATATAAAAAATAAAACTTTTTTTTTTAAAGATGTGCAATTAAAATACTTTCTTGTAAATAAACAAAAAACTAAAATATAAACCCTTAAATAAAATAAAAACACATATACACACACACACACATATATATATATATATATATATATATATATATATATATATATATATAAAAAGAAAATATAAAAAGAAAAAGAAAATATAAAAAATAAAAACTAATTTTAAAGATGACATGCAATTAAAATACATTCTTGTAAAGAAATAAAAAAAAAAGTAAAAAAAAAAAATAAAAAAATACTAAATATAAACCCTTAAATAAAAGTAAAACAATATAAAATATTAAATAAAATATAAAAACAAACAAAATAAAAAATAAAACAAAACAAAACTAGGCGCCAGTGCAGTACCAATGCCAAACTTTTCTAATGACCCAACCCAGTTTGCACCGTAGCTACTATGCACATGCTCTACATTTCAATAAATGAATAAAACTGCCTAAAGTGGACACATTACACCACATTACAGCTGTGCTTTCACTTAAGTACTCAAGTGTTTACAAGTGGCGTGTAAATCTGTTCGCTATGAACCGTAGAGTCACGAGAGCGTAAACTGGAGCCTCGTGTTTAATGTAGAGAATCAGCAATCTGACGGGTCTTTCCCCAGGAGTGTGTCGCTGTAATTATAGACGGACGCTGTGCAGTCAGCAGGTCCACAAACACTTCAATCTAAAATCACTGTCAATACACAGAACTGAAGTCACTGTTGTTTTTAAAAAAGCTGGACATGCAAAATGCCCAATCAACTGTGAGACTCCAATAGGAAGCTCATCAATGCTCTATTTCCTCTACAGGAAGAAGTAAAGCATCATGGGAGCACAACCAATTAGACTTTCAACAAGAAAACAATCAGTACAACAGCCTTCAAACCCTTCAGAATAAAAGAATAATTGTTAACATAAATCTTTAATGGTACTTTCTGGTTAGCGAACACCAGATTAAAGATCTTTAAAATAAATATATGTGTAGCAATTATGTAACCAAGTTTAAAAAACACAATGCCAGCGGCTGAGTCTATTTCCAGCAACATTAATAAGCAGCAAATAATACATGATCGATTCAATGGAAAATGATACGAGGGAATATTTCTGGCTCCGTTCCGCACCAGCGAGGGAAGGAAAAAGCAAAGAAAAGCAGAAAGGAGGAAGAGCAGAGTGAAAATAGAAACACACAGCAGTGATGTGCACTGACAGCAGCAGAAACACAGCAAATCTGCTCACAGATAATGAAACACACTGTGTTATGAGGCAGATGGTGTGTGTGTGTGTGTGTGTGTGTGTGTGTGTGTGTGTGTGTGTGTGCAGCCTTTAATTCACTTCCTTCCTACCCCTGCCAAAGAAATGTTTCTTGAAAAGTTTTTGGGAGCATTTAGTTGCACCTGTATATTCAAGCTGTGAGACCGGATAAGAAAGACACGTGGGGTGTACAGATGGAGGAAGACCATCTCTGTGAGGCAAAACCTGAATAATAAGGATCCAAAACTACTAGCATCATCAAGAGACACTCCAGATTTTAATTCATTAATTCATTCTGCATTCACAAACCAATTAAATGTATGGGCATAGCCTAGTTCTACTAATGAAAGTTACTTCTGAAAACAATGATCCAGCTTAATGAAAATTGGTACATATGAACATCAGGACAATTTGAGGACACACACCAATTTTCGTCCAATTTCGTCCACAGGGGGGCGCTATAACTAGGAAATCCTGATGAATCTTCAACTTTGATCAAGAAGTCTCGCTTTTGGTTACTAAATTGTTCTGTTTCAGCATACAATAAACAAGCTACAATTAGTACAAAATGCAGCTGCTAGAGTTCTTACCAGGTCAAGAAAATATGATCATATAACACCAATTTTATCATCTCTTCACTGGTTACCTATTAAGTTCCGTATCGATTATAAAGTACTGCTAATGACCTATAAGACTCTAAATGGTTTAGCTCCTGTGTACTTAACCGATCTTTTATCGCCCTACAATCCTTCACGCTCTTTAAGATCACAAAACTCTGGACTTCTGGTTGTACCTAGGATAGCTAAGTCCTCTAAAGGAGGGAGAGCGTTTTCACATTTGGCTCCTAAACTCTGGAATAGCCTTCCTGATAATGTTCGGGGCTCAGACTCGCTCACCCAGTTTAAATCTAGATTAAAGACACATCTCTTCAGCCAAGCATTCACATAATCCATCTCATATCAGATCAATTGCACATGACTATCTTTGCTTAATGTTATGAACAGCAGCTATGCTAATTATTCTTCATTTGCTTTTCTGTTTTTCTGACTAGAGAGTACATCAGTTTCAGTTTGGATCCAGCCTCTTAAGAAGACCTCAGATGACTAAAACTTTGGAAGAGACGGCACCAACTCCTGCGATGACTTCAGAAGATGCAACATCTGGATCAACACGCACATTCGCAAATTTCTATATATCCTAATTATTGTTAATATGTAATTCATTTTTCCAGGAGCTCTTTGCTTCTACCTTCAATTAAATTGCTAACAGTGATTGTATGTTAATCGCCTAAATTATTACATTATTAGCTAACTGCAGTCTCCAAATTGTAATGTTGACATGCATTCTCTGTAAAGCTACTTTGAAACGATATGTATCGTGAAAAGCCCTATACAAATAAATGTGAATTGAATTGAATTGAATTGAATACTGTTGTCATTTTGCCATTTATTTAGACTCTGATGAAGGCTAAGGTTAAAGCTATAATTGGAGATTGTCTTTTGTAACACTGTGTTTTCGTTAATTTGGCTAAAGTGGAAAGAGCAGTGGGCTTGGGTCCATAATCTAAAAAAAAAAGAAGAAAAAAAAAAGTCTTAAAATCCATCCCATGAGACACAAAAACTTTTTTTTTTTTTAATCAGTAACCAGAGGTGGTCTTCCCTGTTGACTCCAATGTGCTCCTAACTCCTAAAGTGAGGTTGAATCTGCTCTTCACAGTGATTCTACTCAAACACCAGGTTTTCGCCCATTATTGACCACTTGGGGTGTACAGATGGAGGAGGACCAGAACCTGAATAATAAGGATCCAAAACTACTAGCATAATTAAGAGACACTCCAGAAAGAACATCATTCAGGGGATTTTAATTCATTAATTCATTCTGCATTCACAAGCCAATTAAATGTTTGGGCATAGCCTATTTCTACGAATGAACGTAACTTCCGAACGCAATGATCCAACTTAATGAAAATTGGAACATATGAACATCAGGACAATTAGAGGACACGCACCAATTTTCATCCAATTCTGTCCATGGGGGGGCGCTATAACTAGGAAATCCTGATGAATCTTCAACTTTGATCCAGCTTTTGGTTATACCAAACTGTTGTCATTTTCTCTACTTTTGCCATTTAATTAGACTCTGATGAAGGCTTTTGTAACACTGTGTTTGTCATTAATTTGGCTAAAATGGAAATAGTAGTGGGCTTGGGTCCATAATCTCAAAAAAAAAAAAAAAAAACTAAATTCCATCCCATGAGACACAAAGACTTTTTTTAAATCAGTAAGCAGAGGTGGTCTTCTCTGTTGAATCAAATGTGCTCCTAAGACCTGTGGTTAACAGAAAGTGGGGTTGAATCTGCTCTTCACAGTGATTCTACTCAAACACCAGGTTTTTGCCCATAATTGGCCACTTCTGGCGACAATCTGAAAGAGGACTTTATTGATTGGATGAGATCATGTTCATTGATGCTGGTCATTTCAGTTGATAGCCTGGAACAGGGATTCTGAAATGGGCAAAACCCTTTCATTTTCCAGGCTGTGTACATGGAATTCAGATGATGCAAGGACGAAATTCTCTTTTTTACCCTAGCTTTCTTTATCTTGCACTTTTCCAAGAAATACACACACATACATGTACTTTTACACCACACAGACATGTCTTCTACAGAAGAATTCACACGAGACTTGCAGTTAGTGATGGTCTGAGAGCAATCCATTCAATTTGACATCCAAATGACACCCATCAATCAGACAGATTTGACAGCGACATGTCCTTACCTGTCAGCATCAGTCACCAGGGCCAGACGGCCGTAATCCCACGCCACTTTCCGTAAGATGGAGAAGACAAAAAGAAGAACCTGAGTTGGAGAAAGATGCAGAGATGATCAGACAAACTATGAGTAAGAGAGAAGTCAAACTAATGCACAAATATTCTGCTTAAACTTAAATATAGCATATTTTGAAATAAATCAATATTGTGACGTGAAATTTTCAATACTGTAATAGGTGCCTACTGCTAGTTACCACACTGAAGAAAAGATAAATGCAATTAGTGAACTGGAGGATAAAATTTGCTTCTGATGCGGTTTAGAGCTCTCGATCTTGTTTATATTGACCTGAGAAGAAATGCAGAACTATAGCTTGCAGTTTACATTGATGTGCAGCTCGCTGCTGAAGTCATCAGCAGAAATGTAGGTCAAGAGGGCAGCCATGGAGCTGAGAGTCAGTCAAGCTGACAGAGTTGGAAGGTTAAACAACTGTTGTTGCGTAGCTCTGTCTGCTCACGAACATTTAAAAAGGTTGCTTGATTTTTTTTCCCATCAGAAGAGATCATGTGAATGTAACTGACCGGACAACCAGAAAAGTAGGTCAATTCATTAGTGTTAAGGTCAACATCCTGAAATTGGTACTGAAATGTAGGCATCATTACAACACTATCTGAAAAATAGGCTTTATTTTCTAAAGGCAAAATACATTTTTATTGTCATCTTTTATTTTTTTTTTATTAAAATATGACTGGGAAATAGGGGTTTCACACCTAGTTGGTTACTTATCAAAACAATACTTTGAGTTACTCGATTACTTGTGGTTTGTTACCATTAAAAAAAAAAGCCTTCTTGAATACAAGACTGTTTATTAATTGACAGCCCAATGATTGCAACAATTATGTGTCCTACATGCACTGTAAAAACATTAAAATAACAGGCCTTATCCACGTCTTTGACGTCGAACAGTATGTGCATACATATATTAAGTTTAACAGTTAGCCAAGGGGTCTTATGCAACATTAGCCTCCTGATATAATGTTTCACAGGTCTTCAACAGTAAAATTATGGAGCGTTCGAATACTTGATGGCTTCCGACAGCGCCAACTAGTGGTTGAAATAGTCGACTACCAGACTACACTGTGCGAGCCCTACTGGGAAATTCTTTTCATCCAAAATTATATCGAACAACACCATTAGTCGATTAATATACTGAGATTCCACTATTCATTTTGCGTTTAATGATGCTTAAACCATTACGTTTTTAAAACACTAATTTGGTGTGTTGAGGTATTTTGCAGCTAATATTAAAACATTCTTGTCTTATTCTACAGGCAGAGCTCAGAGGCAGAGTTTTTCCACGCCAGTCACTTACCAGGAAGCACATAAAGTCCAGTGCGAGGACCGTGGGAACCCCTCCGAAGGGCAGCCCCTGCAGTACAGTACTGCGGATCCGGGCCGAGTAGCAGTAGTCTTTGGAAGTGTTGTTGTAACAGTTGGCCTGACCCGTACAGGCCAGGTTCCCAAAAATCCCCATCGTCACAATCAGATGTTTCACTACAATCACTGCAACATCCTGATGAAGAATCTGAGGACAAGAAAAGCCAGACAAGATCAATTTATACTCATTATAATTACAAATAGAACAAACATTTCAGGGCTAGGTATGACTAGAAAAAATTCATATATTTAAAAATAAATAACAATTGGTCAACTGATATATTGCCAAATCCGATATAACAGCTGATATTTGGCATTTATAAATTATCTTTTATTACAAGTTTTTTTGTTTGGTCGTCAGAAGAACCTTTTATTTTGACAGCGCTAAGAACGCCAGCAACTTTTTTTGTGTGAAAAATACTATAATAGGATTATAGCTATGAAGTAGTTGCAAGGATTACCGAATCAAGAAGTTGCTAAAGCTTAAATCTGTTTATTTTACAGATTTACTTTCTTAATCAAGTTCAAATTATTTTTCATATTGATTACTTTTATAATTATTTTTTTCTAATTTAGTAAATACATAAATACGCTACATCAGTAAAGTATAACACATAACAAGCATGCAACAATAGTTAAAATACACAAGTTAATAAAAGAATACCTTAAATAAATAGGTCTTAATCAACTTCTTAAACAGGACCTATTATGCCCCTTTTTACAAGATGTAAAATAAGTCTGATGCCCCCAGAGTGTGTCTGTGAAGTTTTAGCTCACAGATCGTTCTTTATAACATGTTAAAATTGCCACTTTTTGGATGTGAGCAAAAACTAGCCGTTTTTGTGTGTCCCTTTAAATGCAAATGAGCTGCTGCTCCCGGCCCCCTTTCCAGAAGAGGGCGGAGCTTCAAGAGCTCATGTTCCAGCATACCGACAACAACAAAACAGGACAATCTCACGCACTCAAAGTGTCAGAAACTAGATAGATTGATTGTTTGACTACTACTACTAAAAATAATAATAATAATTATTACAATTACTATTGTAAAAGAACATTAATATAATACAGTATAATATAATATAATTATTGTGGGAAAACTGTGGAAACCATGTATAAATGACAATCAAAGAGTGTTGTTTTTTTTCTCCAAAGCTTTCCTCAGTATTTACAGTATTGAAGTGGACAGTCATCGTCCTCTCATCAGCACTGAGACAACAAGCAGATATTAAAGCCGTCCCCATCATCTGACAGTCTCCTCATACTGTGGAGTTTATATAACAGTGTTCTGACGCAATGGAACACTAGACACCCATTTGAGGAGCATCCAACTGCTCTCCTCCGTCTGAATCATCCCACTCATCCCAGCGCTCACCTGCTCTCGACAACAGCGATTCCCTCTGCGGCTCTGTGCCGCCAAACACCTTGGCAGGAACCAGGGGAAATCTATACAGCCCACACAGATGCACGGCACTAAAACAGGACGGATCATTTCAGCTACATCTAAAAACTGATTCCATGTAAGCACAGGGGAGTCAAGCGTTTGTGCTGTACTGGTGACAGACGTTTGTGTGGGAGGTTTCTGACTGAAAAAGATGGTTGTTTAACTGCTAAAGATCTGAGGTTGAAGTTCGAACACTTGCAGATACATTCAATGCAATGTCACTGAGATTGACGACAACATGCCCCCAGTTCAACCAATGTGATTGGACAGCATCTACTATGACTGGCCATATCGGTTATGTTTACAAGGTACTAGAATCAAGGAGCACTTGTGAGGAAGAACTTTGCACAAATGTGTTTCTACAAACAATTCAACCTGCTAAATGTATTCTATATTGTCTCCCATAAGGGCAAAAGACTGAAATTTTCATTCAAAACATGAGACGATCATATATAATTTTATAGGCTTGCCTCAGTACTATCTGCTCATATTAACGGGTCGATTAATCGTTCTCATAGATCGATTTCATCATTTTTAGCTGTATGGACTGTACTGTATTGGTCATATGGAAAAAGAGTGGCCTGGATATTTGTCAAAATTCCCTTTTGTGCTTATTAAAAAAAATTCGAAGACAGAAAAGTCATTTGGGGTTTGGAAACACATTAATTAAAAAAGATATTAATAAAATGAAGTAAATTATGACACTTTCTTTTTGGGTGAACTATTCTTTTAAGTGTGCAGCAACGTGGGATTCATTTAGAAAGCCAATGTGGGTAGAATTTGGAGCGAAAGGGCCGTAAATGCAATGGAAAATGAATTTAAACTGACCACGTCATCTCAGCGTGTCACAGAGGAGAGACGCAGATAATACATGACCACTAATCCTGAAAAACCCTCGCCTTTGTACTGTGGCTCTTCTGTCTGTGAAACAGATTGTGCTACATCACAGCGTCGGTGCCAGCAACGGCTGAGGATGACTGGACACGATCGGCACCAGGATCGGGGTTGAAGAGACAGGATCCAACCCCTGGCACTGTCCGAACATAGCACACGACCGGCTAATGGGCTAGAGCTGCCAGCTGAGACTCAGTGCTGCTGGGAGATTCAGGCTTAGTAGAGAGAGAGAGAGAGAGAGAGAGAGAGAGAGAGAGAGAGAGAGAGAGAGAGAGAGAGAGAGAGAGAGAGAGAGAGAGAGAGAGAGAGATATAAGAAGGTGAGGTCGGGCGGCAGCGCACTGCGGTAGATTGTTCTGCTACACTGGCCTCAACACTCCCACAGTCACAGGAGCCGTTCCAAACACCTAGTGTGCTGCCTACATAGTATAGACAGCATCATAGACACACTCTACTGTAGTATCAGAGATGCACTGGTTGACCAGCTATCAATCGGAACCAAAACGCATAAATAAATAAATAAATAAATAAATAAAGACCAAAAAACAGCCGGTTTTATTTTGGCCAATCTCTATCTGGACTTGTACACAAACATTGTAATCATTTCTCAAAATGTAATTTGTATGAAAATATATTACGACATGTAAGTAGTAGCAACTTTACAAGTCCGCTCGCTCTAACGTTAACCTAAATAAATGTGCGTTATTATTTGCCGCATATCCAAGTGTTTGTGTAGAGAGCGCGCTTGCATGACATGGAGGTGCCGGTGCGATCACTTGCATTTAACTTAAAATACTCCATTTTTGGTCATACAGATACGAATAATCTAAAATTCGAAACTATGAATGGTTTTCTTTTATTTCTGTAAACTCACAATAACAACAAAACGTTGTGCTTTTTTAAAATATTGAAAACAAACAGGATGTGCTTTCTGCCGTCTCGGTCTCAAGTGAACTTGAGCGTGTCACAAAAACTAACCAAAAGCGTTTGAGTGCTGATTAGGCTATGTATTATATATGGGCGATTAAAGGCTCATTATTATTATTTATATGGTTAATTAATATAAACGCGTGACTAGTCGACTAATGGTTTAGATGGACTACAAAAAAAATCTTTAGTCGAGGGCGGGCCTAGAAAATACTGTACCAAGCACAGCAGCTTTCCGTTCGCAATGCTCGAAATATTGGAAGAAAAATGTAAACACTGAATTGGGGGTTTATATAAAGGGAACAGAAATGATTCGATGGCACTTTCTTTTCAATTTACCTCCATATAATAGAGAACGCCTAATAGAGTAGTGTTTATAACCGCAGAGCTGCTTAGTGTTCAGTGGTAACGAATGAAACGCTATAAATCGCTACTGTTCCTAAGCGCCGCCTACTGTCAGAGAGTGAATTTGCATTTTCATTCGGTCAGATATCTGATAATAAATCAACGCATCGTGATTCATGGATCGATTCTGAGATTTTCCGAATGCATCGTGATTCTCTCTCGAATTGATTCTGAGCTTAGTTTTTAACAGCAGATGGCGCTCTAGGCTAGTTTTTAACCGCACACTCAAATGCTCATGAAAGAGCGCTTGTGCGTTCGGCTGAGTCTGAGAATGTACTTGCATCTCAGAATGCTTTTATGGCGCAAGATTAATGTACAGCCCACTGCAAACACTGTTGTAATTCACTTCAACCTTTTCGAACTTTATGAACGATTATTTTATAGAAGGTTGAAGTGGTGTGTGTAAGGAATTGGAAGCAAGCAGAGTACGGCAGTGCCATCTGCTGTTAAAAACTAAGCTCAGTAAAATAAACTTGCTTAAAGAAAAACAAACAAATAAAAAAAAAAAATCGAAATCAGCCCATTTGCTTGTTTAAAAAAACAATAACACAACAACAACAACAAAATCGGAATCAGCCATGGAAAATCATACTCTGTGAATTGCTATGCAATATTATGAAGAAAAACTTGCATGTAGAGCATGCATACAGACGTAGCAGCAGATTCTTGCAACCCAGAAATAGAAAAGAAAAAAGTAAATGGAAAGAAAGTACTGAGAGGCAAAGCAAAGCAAAAGTCTAATGATAAAGTTTGAGCACCGCTAGAGAAGAAACAGACAAGCTGTCAAAGTCAGAGTGCTCAGGTAATCTGAAGACGAGACGCAAGAGAATGTCCTGAGACAGAGAGTCAAAGCAGCCCGTCACGCCGGTCCAATAACGTCCTGAGATGTTCCAGAAAAACAAAAAGGTTCATTACAGTAAGACATGTGGTTATTAATATTCTCCATTCATCAATCTAAACACAAAACTGTGACAGAAACTAAAGCTCTTCTCAATCCAGATGACAGTGTAATCATTTACTGTACGTTCATTCATTCATTCAATATGCAATGCAGTTCAACAGGATTCCAGAAACAAAAACGGAATTTAAAATTAAAGGATTAGTTCACTTCAGAATTAAAATTTCCTGATAATTTACTCACCCCCATGTCATCCAAGATGTTCATGTCTTTCTTTCTTCAGTGGAAAAGAAATTGAGGAAAAAGGATTTTTCTCCATATAGTGGACTTCACTGGGGTTCAACGGGTTGAAGGTCCAAATGTCAGTTTCAGTGCAGCTTCAAAGAGCTCTACATGATCCCAGACGAGGAATAAGAGTCTTATCTAGAGAAACCATTGGTCATTTTATAAAAAAAAAAAAAAAAACGTATACACTTTTTTAACCACAAATGCTCATCTTGCACTGCTCTGCCATCCGCCACGCATTACGTAATCATGTTGGAAAGGTCATGCGTGATGTAGGTGGAAGTACCGCGGTAGGGCGAAAAACTCCATCTCATTTTCTCCTCCAACTTCAGAATCATCCGACATCGTTGTTTTACCTTTTTTTGTAAAGGCCGTTTGAAAGTCTTTGGATGTTCGCTTTGTAGACACTGGATCGGTACGTCCGCTTACATCACGTGTGACCTTTCCAACATGATTACGTAATGCATGGAGCATCACAGAACAGTGCAAGACGAGCATTTGTGGTTAAAAAGTATATAATTTTAATTTTTTTAGAAAATGGCAGATGGTTTCTCTAGATAAGACTCTTATTCCTCGTCTGGGATCGTGTAGAGCTCTTTGAAGCTGCACTGAAACTGACATTTGGACCTTCAACCCGTTGAACCCCAGTGAAGTCCACTATATGGAGAAAAATCCTGGAATGTTTTCCTCAAAAACCTTCATTTCTTTTCCACTGAAGAAAGAAAGACATGAACATCTTGGATGACATGAGGGTGAGTAAATTATCAGGAAATTTGAATTCTGAAGTGAACTAATCCTTTAAAATGAATATTTAGGTATTGATAACATATCAAGACAGGCGTACCGTGAGGTTCATAAATGAGTATCTTTAACAACATGTGGTTACATAATCCAGTCAGTAATTAATTAAGTCTCTCGAGTCTTAAGTAAAACATAGCAATCATTCTCAGGTCGAGAAGATGTGACAGAAAATAATGATGATCAGCGAGTGAGTCAGATGTTAATTCCATAACATCACCAAATGATTCAGTGGATTTTTTTTTAACCATTTCATTACAAAGAACTGAAAGATGGTCACACTCAGTGTTTGTTGTTGCATTCAATAAAAAGATCTAGAGATGTGTATCTATCTTATAATAAAGTGTTATAAACAGTGCCTATTTATAGTAACCGCTAACAGAACCAAACAAACACCTTTTACTTCTTATAAAAACAAAGCATGCTCTTAACTCCATTTCATTAAAAGTAAAAGCAAGCAATGAGAGATGTCACTGTTACCATGGAAACAGGAAGAGGGCTGTTTTGAGTTTCGTAGACTCACCTTGTTCAGACTTTTTGCTGCAAAATTAGATGTAATAATGATTCACCTCTGAGCTGGTTGGTTTGGTTTAAAGCTTAGAAAACTTAATTGACAAGAATAGTTCACTCAAAAATAAGTACTACCACTTTCCTTCTTCCTCAGAGCACAAAAGGAGGGAATCTGAAGGCTTTTTCAGGCAATTACAATGGGAATGAAATGTTGAGCTTCATAAAAGCTTCAAACCACCTTCAGATTTTCTTCTTTTGTGTTCAGCGGAGGAAAGAAAAAAAAAAATCAAAAGGGACTGGAACGACAAGAGGGTGAGTAAATGATGACTCCTCTGTGATGCCTAGGGAGAAAACCAACAGGAAAAACCCAGAATGATGAACTGAATCTGTTTGTTTCCAGTAAAACGGATCAGGTTAAACCAGATGAGGTCAGCGTATCTTTATCCTGTTAACAATAACCTGACATGATGCTGCTTTTGGCACCCAGCACAGTTTTAGAAGTGTGATCCGACCATCAGAAACACACGCCCGAGGGTCTGCATTGATTTCACGGGGTGTCACCCAGAGTTCAGCTGAATCTTCTGGACCTCGTGGATGCGTTTGGATGAGATGTGATTGTTCTGAATTCTGTGCGCTGAGAGAAAGCCAAGAGCTCGGCATTAAATATAAAGCCAGCGTCAGTGTGAGGCGTTCCCTTAAGGATACAGCCTGAGCCTGGCTGCATTTTTTTTATTCATACTCTTTATGTTTATTTATTTACGTTGAACCCACTAACCTACTTACAGTTATAAAAAGCAAAAGGATGTTTCTATTTTCTCATACTTTAGCATCAAAAACAAAGAGAAGGTAATAATAAGGGGGAGAAATGAGAAAGAACTCCAACCATCTCATAAACATGTACGTCCAGATCTCTTTGTCTTTTAACACTGAAAATAGGTCAGAAACGAATGCATGATGGGGTATTATTGTGGTAATTAGAATTGACTGTAAAAATCAATAAAGCACTGAATTTTTCTGTATCCCCAGTTCACACTTAAAAAAGGGGAGGGAAAAAGGCACGTTTCAAAAGTTTTCTTGGGTTATAGAAAGTGATATAAACTCAGACTTAATGTGTAGTCACAAGTTAATGATATAATTGTGTTTTCCAGTCCAGCACATTTTAAGATCACATTACATTTTAATTGTGTTTCATGTCATATATTGTTAATATTGGTCTCAACATCTTCTATAAAGTAAGGGTTGCAAATAACTTGATCTGAACACTAACAAAGAGTATTTGGTCCATCTTATGATGAGGAGGAGGAGGAGGAGAAGGAGGATAAGAAGGAGGAGGAGGAGAAGAAAGAGGAGGGGAAAAGAAGGAAAGGAAGAGAAGGAGGACATGGAGGAGAAAAGGAGAAGATGGAGGAGGAGGAGGAGGAGGAGGAGAAGAAGAAGAAGAAGAAGGAAAAAGAGGAGAAGGAGGAGGAGGTGAAAAGGAGGAGACAGAGAAGGAGATGGAGGAGGTGAAAGAGGAGGAGGAGGCGAGAAGGAGGAAAAGGAGGTGGAGGAGGAGGAGGAGAAGGAGAAAGAAGGAGGAGAAAGAGAAGGGGGATGAGGAATAGGGAGAAGATTGAGAAAGATGAGGAGGAGGAGGTAAAGAAGGATATGAAAAAGAAAGAAAGAAGGAGAAGAAAGGAGAAGGAGGAGGAGGAACAGAAGGAGGAGGAGAAAGAAGTAGGAGGAGACAGACAAGGAGAAGGAGAAGGAGGAAGAGAATGATAAGGAGAAGGAGAAACAAGGAGGAGAAGGAGAAAAGGGGGAGGTGAAAGAGAAGGAGTAGGAGGAGGAGACAGAAGGAGGAGGACAAGAAGGAGAAGGACAAGAAGGAGAAAGGAGGAGGAGAAAGGGGAGGAGGAGGAGATGGAGAAAGATGAGAAGGAGGAAGAGGAGGTAAAGGAGGATAAGGAAGAGGGGGAGAAGAAGAACGAGAAGGAGGAGAAAGAGAAAGGAGAAGGAGGAGGGGGAGAAGGAGGAAGAGAAGAAGAAGAAGATGACAAATGGGAAATGAGGAGGAAACAGAAAAAATAAGAAAACGTGAAAAAAGAAAGGAAAAGGAGGAGGAGGAGGAGGAGGAGGAGGAGAAGGAAAAGACGAAAAAAGGAAAGGACAAAGGAGAAAAAGACAAAAGAAAAAAAAAATAGGCAGAAGGAGGAGGAAGATAAGAAGAAAAAGGAGGAGTAGGAGAGGAGAAGCAGGAAAAAACAAACAATCCGTTAAGGAGAAAGCTAGCAGCAGCATCTGTTTTACCACAGCTTTCATAAAATCTACTACAACAAACGAACATGGAGAAATAAGTGCATTAACATCCACACGTTTCCCATTCATAAGATCTTCATGAGCATTTGCTCATTAAGAGGAGAAACATCTGGGGATGACATCAACTGGACAAAAGAGTCTTTATGTGCGTGTGAGAGTTGAGATCAAAGAAAGCAGAATGCACAGATTTCCACAGAAAGATCTGAAGAATATGAACAAAATGAGAAACCAGGGCTGCTCCTCAAACACAACATAAGCCTAAGAAGATCATGAAGAGCCATCAGTGGCTTCATCAAACTGAGATGATGGTTCTTCAGTTCAGTAAAAGCCCATATCACAATTTCGGTTTTGTTTAAATTAATTATGCATTCCTACTAGAAAAGTTATTACACTATAGCTGAAAATAAATTTCTCTATGGCAAAAAAAAAAAAAAAACTAACTAACTTATGGAGCCAGACTGTTGTGTTCAATATAGAGATAATTTGATCTGTTCAGTAATGTCCTGCACAACTGCGCTTGTTAAAAACACATTCAATCGAGTTATCTACACAGCATCACATGCCCCGTATGAAATCTAAAACATCTCTTGGCTCTTGTGCTGACGCATTGAAGTAATCGAATTAAAACTTTAAACATTTTAATTCTCTCAGTGCATTAAATGGCACGTCTTCCTTCTGCAAGCAGGAAACACTTTCTCCACGACCTGCCAAAACCACTTGATAACGTCGGCTTTTATTGGATTATCAATATCCTGAAGCGGTTCACAGCTGGTCATTTTATCAGAGGCGTGTGGACAGACATCAAGTTAAATATCGGTCTTGCTGATGGCCGTGACCTCGGCAGACCGTCTAGAAGTCTGGAGCGAGAGGAATTCCCTGAGGAGGCTTGAGATGCAATTCCTCATCCAGATCTGCTGATCTCTATATTTCTGTCGTGATTCATGAAGTAAGTGCTGTCCTCACACACGAGCCCAGACTGAACTGAGGAGAAGCTCCAGAAGTACAGCATGGTGCGACAAACGTCAACATTATTGGTTGGATTCTCAGGAACAGGATGAACTGATGAAACTTATCTTGGATAAAAGCACCAGCTAGATGCATAAATATGGGGAAAAAATTTTTTATTTAAAGCTTAAAAACGATCAAATTAGCCTAAATATTTAATAAACAAACACGCATGGGGCAGCAGATGTGTCCAATTATGCCAAAACACTAATTCAGACTTCATAATGAATTTAAAATTAACTGAATATTTATGAACATCAGAACAAAACCGATTTCTTCAAGTTAATGAAAAATAAGTCATTCAATAATAAGATCTGGGTTGAATGAATCTCTGTGACAATAAACTAGAAAAATTAAATAACACAATCTTAAATGTCATGCCAAATCCCAGAAGTGCCAGTCGGTTGTTATCACTTTCATGTCATGTGAAAATGAAAGATGAAGCGAAAATAAAGAGTGATTAAAATAGCCCAGACAAGAACAGCTACTAGACTTTTACATTTTCTGAAGTAAATTCATGCAGTGCTTGTCATGCAAAACTATGCAAATCATATTTCAACTTTGAGCAACATGATTGATCTACACCAGAAAATCACCTCTATTATATTAAACCGGTCATGACATTAATTTACTTTTTCTTTTTTTAAATTTTAATATGTTCCTTGAAGTTCACTTGTAATGTTAATAAAGTTTTTGCACAATAATATATATATATATATATATATATATATATATATATATATGAGTGTGTGGAAAAATGTTCAACCTTCATTCTGGCCCTCTGTCTGAAACGATCAGTTTTGAAGGGGAGGCTCCTTTAAAGGCACAATATGTAAGATTTTTGGTTTAAAACATCCAAAAACCACTAGAGCAGGGTTATATATTTTGTTGACTTGTGTACTTACACAAATGTTTCCAAGAATGTTTAAATCCAGAGAAATAAGCAATTTTAAACAGGACACGGATCGTGTCCGTGCGTCGCTTATCAATGACATCATACCCGCGTTACCCTCGGTTTGCGGTTTTATTTTGTAGAAACCATAAAAACAACAAAGACGCTCTAATATATTATGTGTTTTATTAGACAGATGAGCAACTGTTTAGATACATTAATCGACAGAAAACTAATAATGTTATATAGTTCAACACAGTAAGTCTTATTGTTTAAATATCATTTTCTTGATTTACCGCGAGTACCATGTTTTACCATGACTAATATCTTACTGCTGTGTGCAACAAGTGTCTCATAGTAGCCGCTGAGCGAACGCAGAGTAGCGTATAACAACTTTCAACACACAAATGTATCTAATATGATAAACAGCGCTGCTTTACCCCACATACGCTTGACCGCAAGAAGCGACTGTTTCATAATAAAAGTTCCGCTGCTCTCAAGGCGCGTCGCGTTCCTCTCTCATTAGCAATCGCTCCAGCGGCCTCGTTCAGCTCTCTGATTCATACTACAGTAATGTTAATAATCTTATCCATGAACATGGTTTATAACGGAGTCCCGTCCCATTTGTTTTCCACCGGCTGTAGACGTGAAGACAACACCTCCCATGATTCCGTGAAATCAAGACATCACCTTTGTTTTGAACTCTAGCGACGAAAAATTACATAGTGTGCCTTTAAGGCTTGTCAGTAAATGCCCACTGTTATATTAACTAGCGTCATTGCACAGGAAACAGTATCAACGCCCACTCGCTACTGCACGCAAGTTCATTACACTGTGCCTCGTGTACAAAACAATCTGCTGTCAAATGCTCTGAACAAACATATCTCTGACGCTAGGGCTGAACGATTAATCGGACGATTAGAAAAAAACATTGAAATCACGCTTAAATGATTTGGCTTAGTGCGATTATGAAATTGCAAAGCTGCGATTATTTTTTATGTGCGCCTTGTTAATGAAGTATGGCTCCAAATGCTAATCCATCTGAAAGCAATGCGAGTTTGAATCGCTTATAATGTAAATTTGAAAAAGCAACATGCGTCAAACATCTTTCCAGACATGAGAAGCATTTATTAACATCTTGTCCAACAAAAGACAACATTTAATAACATGTTTTTACTCATAACGACAGTTGAACGTCCTTCTGTGAGATGATGTGGCTTCTTACACAGAATAAGGCAGTCATGTGTTTATAAGTCATGTTTAATCAAAGCGTTTCAATCTTGTTTATTCAGCTACAGCGATAGTATGGGATTTCCTGGAATGGCGCATGTTCTACTTCTGCAGCAGGGCATATTTGAGGTTTCTGCACGAGAGCGCCCTCTGGCTTTCAGATGGAGAAGCATTTACTACTGATCACAGAGCTGTACGCAGGCCTATCCGACGCGATACAAGACACCATTAAAAGAAACCATCCACTTGTTTCCGATGCTTGGATCCTTCTAAAGTCTCTACTGAAATGAGCAAATAAGCTGTTTAAACTGGACGTGTCAAAGCGACTGTTCCTTTACTCTTCCATTTGTCCTGTTGTTGACAGATTCAAGCGTGTAGAGTATGTCAGAAACTGATTGCGCATCTGTATTCAGTGTACACAGCGTCAGCGATTATAATGGGTTCTATTTGCTTCTGCCGCAACACTCGCATCTGCACGATTCTGGGTAAATTGAGAAACATAATTTTTTTTGTTTAAAATAGAGATCACGATTCTGGACAGACAACTAAACAAGACAGTGTATTTAAAAAAAATTATTTTTAAAAAATCAGTTTGAATGATTCAATGACTCACTCATAAATACTTCACTTGTTTAATTACTGGATGAATAGGTGTTTTTTGAATGAATCTCTTGAATGAATGATTGACAAATACATTTTTTACAGTCACTTGTTGCCACCTACTGGTACAATGGTGTAATTGATACAATTAAGCGTCAAGCTTCAAAAGGTGATTTACTCAATTTTGATCGCTACTGTAGACATCATTGTTTATATCTGAACTATAAACTTTTATCCCAGTATATTCTCTGATAATCTGAATTATTGCAAGACAGAATTATTGGTTGAAAAGAAGTCATTTTATATCTAAACATGACAACTGCTCTCTCTGGATCAGAACGCAGATCTGAATGTTTGCTGTGATCGCTGTTTAATAGACAGAGCCGAATTGCTGTCATTTAGAAATAAGATTGCGTGGGTGTTTGAATCAAGATCACCATCTTTTAACGATTAATCTCGCAGCTCTACATTCATAGGCAAATGTCAGTCATTGGGCCAGTGGGCAGGGCCTATGGTGCGATGATGTAAAACTTTTCATCGATGCCTTGCTCTGGAGGCAGTCATATGCAAATGTATTTGCTCATTTGATGTCACAAATCCCACAATATCCAAACAAGCCATTTTTGGAGCTTGATTAAATAAATGCTTAAACTTAAACTATGAAACTTGCAGGATGCTACAAAGACCTCTTATTTGTCAAAAGATCAAGGCATGTTTGATTTCTCATGTCGTGACCGTTTTAATATTTGAGAAGGTTAGATCTTGGCTTTTCAGTAGCTCAAACAGAAGAGCAACGTCAAGATCATGGGTTCGATTCTTATAATTCATGAACTAATAAAATGCATAAAATTAATGCAAAGTCACTTTGGATAAAAGTGTCTGCCAAATACATTAATCTAAATGTAAAAAAAAAAAAAAAAACATCAATTGACTTTTATTCTAAAAAACATTTCCAACTCCACACGGCATTAAAATTGACACCATTTCCATCTGAAACAAACATGTTTTACCATAAACAGACGAGCAATATGCAAAATTAATAAAAAATTAAAAAAAACAGGGAAAATTGACCAACAGCAAAAGCCAAAATAATACAAATCATCATGGCTTCATTTTGCAAAGCATATCAAAGTTGAATGATTTGCATGTTGTTTTTATTTGCATTCAGCTCTGTTTTTCTCTGCGGCCTCTCTATCAGAACAGACGTCTGTTTTTGGGTCACGACACACCAGTTAAGAACCGCTGCCATAAACAACATGCATGCAGCATGACACAGCAGTGAGGTTTCAGTTGTCAGCGCAGCTGCATCTGACAGACACACGGCCCACGACTGCCGAGATCATGTGACCGTACGCGCTTATCTCACGCGAACAGATCCTCGGCTACCTCAGACACAGGAAAAACACTGATCCAGAGACAGTTTGGCACATATCTGAACTGTGATGGAATTTGTGTTTATCCTGAAGCCCTTGACAGAAGCACAAAGTCTCAAATCAAAAAGACAAGTGATTTGTGGGTCACCTTTTATAGGATCCCGAGCCATATCTACAGACTAGAATATGAGGGATGCACTCCTTTAACTTGACCCGGCAACCACCCATCATGTACTAAACCCCCTCACAACAACCTAAAGGGAAGCTTATTTAATTCTTTAGAGGATGTGGATGTTGATTTAACGTAACGCTTGTTGTATTACTTTGGATAAACCTCTGAGAAGCAGGTAAACTGGATGAAGCTCAGGAGGGTTTCCTCTGCTGAAGTTAATAATGATGCAAATCTCCCCGCAGGGCTTTTACAGCACAGGGTCAACTGTCATTATGAGCAGCAGCTGAGAGATGAGACGCTCAACACGTGTCTCTCCTCTAGAAATCTTCCTCATTAGTCGCTTCAGTTTGAACCTCTCGCTGCAGATCACTAAATGAAATTCAGACAGTGAAACATGTTTCCATCCACCTATTTTTATGCAAATTTTCAGATAAAAACACGCTGGATGGAATCGCCAAGATGCACAATAAAAACGTACTTTATGTGCTCAATTAATTTTTTTTATCCGATAAGATGTGCATAAACTACGATGGAAACACATTTATCGAATATGTGACTTTGCCTCAGCAGAGGCTGTGATTGGATAACTGGACAAACCAGTGGACCAATCCTATCGCAGCATCTCAAATGTTGGTTTGGTGGTTCTGAGTCATCAGAATGATTTGGTTTAATTCCCTCCAGAAGCGTCTCACACGATTGTCTTCCCAAACACCAGCATCCGAACGCAAGATCACATGACAGCGTTTGTGTTTCATCTGACGCTCTGAGATGAACTCATTTATTATGGAGGAGAAAATGAGCAACTTCCATTTTTATTACTGATATTTTGCACCAATTTCCCAGGAAGTGACGATTTTATTCTCTTGAACACAAGGGATGGAAACGCTGCTTTATTCTCAAATGTTTTATGCCATATTCCAATTTTTGTCCAATTCGCAACTTTGAATGTAAACATATCTACAGTCAAGCACTGAATTGGCTCTAAACATTGGGAGGAAAAAATGTGAGCAAAAAAAAAAAAAAAAAATTTACTCCAAAGAGGAATTTAAAAAATATATGCAAGCACATAATATATACTGTATATTTTATATAAAAAAGTTAAAATATATTTTATATAATATAGCTATCCTTCATATAAAAAGTCATTTAAAAAAATATATATGGGTCATTGACGAATAAGGTTTTTAAAAATGTAAAAAAAAAAAAACAACAAAAAAAAAAACAATGGAGATATAATTAATTTTGAAGTTTTATTAAGTGTTAACAATGAGATTGTGGTATTTATAATCAATTAACACTGCTTTTGTCATTTTTTACAAGAATTTGTCACCAAAAAAGTCATTCGGTTTGACCAAAATTCCAGTTTTACCGAATGACACTTTTGGTTACACCGAATGACGATATTTTCAAACAATGCTAACAGGCTGATATCTAGCTAGCTAGCAAAAGGACAATCAAACATTTTAAATTTAGTTCAAGTTTTTAAAATATTACAACATTTTCCATGTTTTATAGCGGTTGTACCGAATGACCTGATGTTTCGGGACATACGTATGAACAAGTGAAAACATTAGTTTTTCAAATAGTTAAGAGAGAGTTAGTTACTTTGCTTCATGACCATGTGGTCCTTTGCAGGTGTCTGAATGATGTCACATGATATTGACCACATGACTTGATCCAAAATGGTCCCTTTATATTGGTTACTCCGAATGACATCAATGAAATTAATTTTTCCGGACGTTCTTTCTCATAACAAAGCAACGACTTCTACACAAAATTTTTACAACCATTTTGCACTATGTTGATATATGATGTTATAAAATCATGCCAGAATAAAAAACATATACATTTATTACATTTTAAGATATTTTAATCACAAATGAAATGGCTGTATTGGCCTTTGGACGGTTAAACCAAATGACCTTTGACACTTCAAAATCTTTAAAATCCCTTTATATGTAGCAAAATATAATTAAAACCTTTTGGATTCAATAAAAGAGATCTAGTTGTACTACCTTACACACTTTGGATGTCATATCTTTGTTTTTTATTATTATTAAGGCCTTTGGACAAAAAAATGACCCCTCACATCATTGACCCTTTTGTACATAATTTATATTATACATTATATAAAAATATAAAATATTTATTTTAATAAATATAAGTATTTACTTATATATAACTGAGCCCAATAGGACAGTCAAACTAAAAATAAATTATTTATTATTATTATTATAAATATAACTTTATTTTAAACGTAAAGTGTGTAATTTGTGCATCACAGAACTGGATAAATAATGCCAAAAATAACACCACTGGTTGAGTGAGTCAATGTTGGTAAACTCGTCATGCTCCGTCGCATCGCTCAAACAGACAGATTGCGATTCAGTTTGGTGCTACTAGTAACACATAAATGTGCTTCAGAGTAGAAAATGTTTTAAAAAAGGGTTCTGTCTCACAAACTTGACCGCACCAGTCAGCTCACAAAGTCTCGCTTACAGTCTGCGTTCAACTCAACGTCGTGCAGAGACCAATACTGAAGCTGATTGAACATGACACCTGCGTAACCTGTGTCTAAACGAACACCTGAGAGAGAGAGAGAGAGAGCTGACAGCATTAAACCCTCTAATCACATTATCCAAACACCGCAAAACATGACGGTAGGGTCATCAATGTAAACCAGCATGTTAACGTAGCTCATGTGTACTTGCACAAAATGTCACAGTTATCTTACTCCATTTTTCAGGCAATTAAATAAATCATTTGTCACCACATATCAAGTTTGCAAAGCAGGACTGAAGCAAATGTGCATGACTTCAGTGGGCAATTAAAGACTCAACACAACAGTTTGTACACGTTTACACGCTCATTTAACTAACAGCGCACTCTTTACAGGTTCTGCCAATGATGGGACATCTTCACTTGTCCTGTCCAGGGGTTTGAACCCACAACTTATCAATCAGCAGCCCAGGTTTGAACCGCTAAAACATTATTACTTGATCAAACTCGCTCAAATCACATAAAGGGAATTTATGTGACTTGAGCAAATATAGATACAAATATAAAATAATTGTTAGCTGTGTGTCCACAGAACTTCAAATAAATATATAATTAAATAAATAAAACAATGCAGCACCATAACACATAAAGATGTAATTCATAAAATGCCCCAAAAATATTGTAAAAATTAATAAACATAAGCTATAGCACTGTGAAGCAAACGAATAAATGAGTGCAATTTAGTATCTAAAAATGTAAACATAATAAACACTTTTGCCAAATATAGATTCAACACATACTTAATTTTGTAATTTTATTTAATAAAAGTTCATGCTGAAATCATGCAGTTAATACATTTTAAAAATTATTTCAAATGCAGCTTTTACTTTCAAACTTAATAAACACTAAAACAATTGATTAAGTTGAAAATTGTGAATATTTCTAAAAACTCGTTGGTGATGCCTGTATTGATAATTGTATTAATAATGTTCATAAGAGTCTTGAATGTTTATTGCACTATACTACATATTACTTTATTGGGATTATCGACACTTATTGCATATTTTTCCTGTCACTGCTTTGCTTTTATTAATGCTGCATAAATAATCACCCCAATAAAACACGATGAAATAAATTGAACATTTATAATGTGCTTGCATTTAAAATGTTTAAATTACGTTTAATGAAGGAAAATGATAATATATGTTACACATAGACGCACTTAATGAGGTTTTTAGTGTCATGATCTAACGCAGGGCGTTATCACGGAATAAAATATTTTATTCACAGAGACAGAAACGCGATAAAACAAAAGAGAAATTGTCCTCCGGCTTGAGCGCAGGATGGTGGGGAATGCGCGTTACACAATATAGTTCTGTTGTGTGCTGCTTTTGTCGAATCGATACATGAATAAAGACAAATACTGTAACAAAACACTAGACACAATGTCATGTAACGCGTCGCGTCAATGAAAGCGTCAAAGTCGCGCGCGTGAATGAATGACGGGCCCGATCACAGAATCACTGCGCCAAATAACGCAATGGAAATAATGTCTTCTGTTACCTGTCAGTCCGAACGGATTTGAGGACTTTGCTGTATTCCTTTGCTCCAATGACAAGATCCCAAATAGAATAAATCCTTTTCCAAATCCACCGCGGCAGAAATGAGCTCTACAAGCGCATTCAATAATATCCTCATCAGAATAAAAACACGCGCACTTCTTGTCTGAGCTTAAATTATTTTTAAATTGCTTTTTGACACAGGTGCGAGTCGTGCTTGTTTTCTTTATGAGAACGCGCGGACGGACGAGAACACTCCAAGAATATAAATACCGGGCGGCTATTTGGAGGCTTAATATATTCAGCTGTGTGAAGCGACGTAGTGCGAGGGACCGTTTCAAAATGGCGCCCTCCTTGGCTACGTTTTAGCGTAAAAGTCCTAGTGAGAGCTCGCTGAAGGGTCATTTGAATTAAAAGCCCCTGATATTATTCCTAACAAAAACGTTTTACACATGCAAGATTCAAGATTGTATTTTTCTTGTACTTTTTTTATGTATAAAATCTGAATACTGTAGGCTCTTCTTCATTAATGAAAAGAGATTTGCATTTTTAAGCTCATGGCGCGAGAGGTAGAGACTAACAAATCATCTGCGGGCGGTTGCATAAACCGCTAAAACTAGTCTTACAAGTTAGTAATCAGATTTTTTTTTCTTTCTTTTAAAAATGTGACGTAGATTGGCCTAATTTGATACCAAAAAGTAATACTGACTGACCCTTGGCTTTACTAGATCTTAAAGGGATAGTTCACCCAAAAATTAAAATTATCCCATGATTTACTCACCCTCAAGCCATCTTAGGTGTATATGACTATCTTCTTTCAGACGAACACAGTCAGAGATATATTGAAAAATATCCTTAGTCCTCCAAGGTTTATAATGGTTGTGAATGGGGGCCGTGTTTTGAAGTCAAAAATAATGCATCCATCCATAAAAAAAATAATCCATACGACTCCAGGGGGTTAATAAAGGCCTCCTGAAGCGAAGCAATACGTTTTTCTAAGAAAAATGTCTATATTTACACTTTCATAAATTCAAATAACGTCCGTGCAGTTCACTTTAAGTGAACTATCTCTTTAATATCATTGCTTTGTTTATGTGATTTCACACTGACACCTGCTGGTGAAGAGAGGACTTGCAGGCTGCTATTATTCACTTTTTAATAATTATTGTATTCCTTTTTTTTTTAATTGAAGTTTTTATTGCTTTTTTGGAAGGTTGATAGGTAACAAAAGTACATTACATTAATAATACAGATTTCTACAGGCACATTTTGACCATCAAATAAAATACAGTACAAGCTAAAATAAAGATAAACTAAACCAGTTGTGTAATATTACATTGAAATGACACCAGTTTACTTCAGATTTAACTTAAATTCAGTGCCTTATGGTGGGGTAAGTTAAAAAGCTGGCTCAATTTACCCCACAGCATTTGGCTCACTTTGCCCCATAGCTGCCATTTTAGGAAAAGCTAGCTAGCTTACCAATTCAGGCTAATATTTAGCTAAATGACTTGCATGGTTTTATATGTTGCTAAATCACCAATATACATAAGAAATACTTTTAGACCTGGACAAATTTGCTTTGATGAAACGGCCATTACATCTGTTATGTTAAAATTTTACTTTGACAAGCCAAAAACAGTTTTTAAAGTAAATAAGTGACGTCCACTCCTCTCATGTGCTTCTCCTTTTCACAGTCTGGCAGAAATGATGGGTGGTCCAAAATATATGGTCACATGACAATAAAATGGTACGGTTGCCAAAATACAGGGGGTGGGTCAACTTACTCACTGGCTCATCTTACCCCACCCTCCCCTATATGAGTAGCGCGAGGGCTTTTCAGTGCATTCATTGCTATAATATTCATGATGTGAGATGTCTGTATTAAAGGATACGCTCCCCGCACTCGCCCACCCATCACAGCAGAACCGTTTTCGGAACCGAAACTTAGAAATCTTGTATGGTTCCGGTTCTTTTCAAAAAACACTACCGGCTCCGGATGAGAACCGGTTCTCAGTTCCCAACCCTAGTCGTAATACACACAAATACCTTGATCTTTACAGTGGCTTATGGAGTTTCCCAAAATCAGAACAAGAAATGTACAATCAAGAACCAACAATCGGAGGAGTAAACTTCTCATTCAGTGACCCAGAAGAGCAGGATCCATCTGAGAAGCCCAGGATGGGTCAGCCTGTGCCACCACCATACCAGGAACAACCTAATGCCGGATACCCAGGGCCCTATCCCAACCTTTCCGGATATCCCAGCCAGCCATACGGAGCTCCAGGCGACCCTCAGGGCCCATATATAATAAATGTGTATCATTTTAATTTGCTTGTTACACAATGGAGCCTAACTTATTGTAATAATTATTTGACGCGTCACCTACTTTTACACTCAGAATTATTCCTTGGCATCCTCACGTACTAAACTGCATTTATTTTATATTGTTTGTGCTGCTGGAGGTACGCTATTACATCATGTGCAGACTGATGTTAACATTCAAGCTAGCTGCTGAGAGAAAATAGTACTATCAAAGAGTCTAAAGAGGAAAGTTGACAGCAAAAATATGGCATACAAAGAAGAATAGAAAGACAACTATGCGTTCTTACTTAGTTTTGTGAATGCAAAGCCGGTCTACAGCGGACACGAGCGGTGCAACGCGACGCGCCACTATCAAAATATTTTTGCTGGTGGGACAGTTTTGACCACAGCCACCAGGGAATACCGTTTCCATGAAAGGGTGTACATGGTCTGCAACAATGCTTAGGTAGGTGGTACGTGTCAAAGTAACATCCACATGGATGGCAGGACCCAAGGTTTCCCAGCAGAACATTGCCCAAAGCATCACACTGCCTCCGCCGGCTTGCCTTCTTCCCATAGCGCATCCTGGTGCCATGTGTTCCCCAGGTAAGTGACGCACACGTACCCGGCCATCCATGATTCATCAGACCAGGCCACCTTCTTCCATTGCTCCGTGGTCCAGTTCTGATGCTCACGTGTCCACTGTTGGCTCTTTCAGCGGTGGACAGGGGTTAGCATGGGCACCCTGACTGGTCTGCAGCTCCATACGCAACAATCTGCGATGCACTGTGTATTCTGACACCTTTCTATCAGAACCAGCATTAACTTCTTGAGCAATTTGAGCTGCAGTAGCTCGTCTGTTGGATCAGATCACACGGGCCAGCCTTCGCTCCTCACCTTGTCCGCCCATGACCCTGTCGCCGGTTCACCACTGTTCCTTCCTTGGAGCACTTTTGATAGATACTGACCACTGCAGACCAGGAACACCCTAAAAGAGCTGCAGTTTTGGAGATGCTCTGACCCAGTCGTCTAGCCATCACAATTTGGTCCTTGTCAAACTCTCTCAAATCCTTACGCTTGCCCATTTTTCCTGTGTCTAACACATCAACTTTGAGAACAAAATGTTCACTTGCTATCTAATATATCCACCCACTAACAGGTGCCGTGATGAAGAGATAATCAGTGTTATTCACTTCACCTGTCAGTGCTCATAATGTTATGCCTGATCAGTGTAGTTTGAGATAACACTTTTACACAATTTAACACTTTAGAGATTGTGATAATAAAAGGTTTTATTGAGTTGATCTTTGTGAACATGTTGTGATGCAGTGATATATTCATCATATCAATAAATTTTATGACTGTCTAGTAACTGAATGCCGGGAAACCAGACGGTTACACTGCAACTGAAACCTAACAGTTCCTGCATGTGAAATCATGTCATTAGGGATGGGTACAGAAAGGTTCACACAGTCACATACTTTGTAGTGCGTATTTTTTTCTGTGCTCATGTTAACAGGTTTTGCTGGGTTCACACATACTCAGTTTACAGTGTGTATGCGATGCAGGAGCAGTGCGCTATTGTGCTTTCACATATGCTGCGTTTGCAGCGGCCAACTGATCCTTGGCTGCCCAACCACAAACAACATTCATTCATTATTTTCATTATCCTTAGATGTCATAGTCATTTCATTAGACAGCTGAATTATCCGTTTACACCAGAGATTACAGCATAATTAGGGTTATAGCTCTGGATAACTTTGGATCATTTGGAGGCACCTAAAACTATAATCTATAATATGAAGATTTTTAGTATATATTGACAGGTTTTTTGTTTTGTTTTCACAGACTCGAAACGCTAACATGGCTGGACAGCAAGATTTAGCAAGCAAGTCCTCGAGAACAACGTTGATCCTGAACAATGTTGCTCTCGGTATCGGCCTCGCAGTCTACATACTGACCATCATCCTCTCAATGAATGCGTACGGCGTATTTAAATGAACAGATGCTGTATTCTGCTTCAAATACAGCTACTTGTGATTTTGTAGAAGTAATTACAAGTATTTTCTAGACCCTTTGAGGTAATAATCTAATCTATGTTTATGATTTTATTTTGTTTTTATTTAGTGCTGTTGGGTTGAAAACTGTATGATTATCAACGCACTGAGCACTTATGAAACTACATTTCATTTAGTGCAAGTTTCATTCTTTTAAATTACACATCAAAATAAAGCATTTTTTTTTAATGAAGAAAAAAGGACTTGCTGTGTTCTGGTTTTAATGAGATATATATATATATATAGCTATTCCAGAGTTTAGGAGTCAAATGCAAAAACGCTCTCCCCCCTTTAGTGGACTTAGGTACTACCAGAAGCCCAGAGTTTTGTGACTTTAAAGAGCATGATGGATTGTAAGGTGATAGAAGCTGAACCATTTATGGCCTTATACATCAGTAGCAATACTTTGTAATCAGTTCGTAACTTAATAGGTTACCAGCGTAGAGATGATAAAATTGGTGTTATATGATCATATGTGCTTGACCTGGTAAGAACTCTATTAACTGTAGCTTGTTTACTGAGGATGCAGGACAACCAGCTAGTAATGCATTACAGAAATCCAGTCTAGAGGTCATGAATGCATTAACTAGCTTTTCTGCATCAGAAACAGATTACATGTTCCGTAGCTTAGCGATGTTTCTGAGGTGGAAGAAGGCTGTTTTTGTAACATTTGACAAATTAACGAAGTTGCATTTTATTTAAGATTTAATTGCATTTTTGACTTTATGGTTAAAACACATTTTTAACCAGTTGAGAAACACACGCATAATTTTCAGATAAGATGAAGCAATTATCAAACTGAATTTCTGCTGAATGGGAGGTTCCAGCGGATATTCAGTGTGCTGATTTCTTTATCTTATCTTTGCAGCTACCACCTCCCATTACAGTCCTATAAATCTCCACATCGCCAAGGTTCACAAAAGCACAAGACTGACGGCAGATACACCAGCGAGGAGCACGAAATCAAAGAGATCACGAGTACAAGAAAAGAAATGTACAATCAAGGACCAGCAATCGGAAGAATAAACTTCTCATTCAGTGACCCAGAAGAGCAGAATCCATCAGCTAAGCCCAGGATGAATCAGCCTTTGTCACCACCAGGGTCCTATCCCAACTCTTCCAGCTATCCCCTCCAGCCGTACGGAGCTCCAGTCAGCCCTCAGGGTCCATATACCCAACAGCAGTCATATCCAGCCATGTCTGCATATCCAGAAAGGCAGAATGCAGGTCACACTGGGGTCACCGTTCAGCCCACCGTGATCATGTCCTCCACGCCAGCGCCCGTTCATATGTCAGAGTACTTGTGCTACTCCATCTTTAACTTGATCTTCTGCTTTTTCCCTCTGGGACTCGCTGCTGTCATCTACTCTGCCTCTGTAAGTATTCGCTCTCATTTTTAAGAGTATTTGATTGCCTCCTAATGAATTAATCATACAAAAAATAAAATATCTCAATATGTTTTAATTGACTAGATATATATTATTGAAGCACATGAAAATGAGTCATTAACGTAATTTACGTCACGCAGTTAGATGATCTTGGGAGTCGGGAGTTTATCTAATGATGCAAGCTTCCCGGAAATTTCTGTTCTAACCCTGATTTCACTTCTCTGTTTGTGATTAGATCATTTTAAGTCGCTAAACTCCGAGAAAGTTTTCAGTCTAATGATCCAGTAAACAAATTCATTCAAACAATCAGTAAAGAAAACATCCCACCGCTGTATGGCCAGATGATACACAAACTACATTTCTCAGCTGGATAAAGCAAACCACCGTCTCGCTAGTAAAGTCTTGATAGATGAGGATAGTAAAGACAATTGCAGTGACGAACAGGAGTCATACATTAAGTACACGTGAGTCCGTTATATTGATGTGCAAACAAATATGTATTTGCGCTCTTGACGCACTGATCTGATACATATATAGCTTTAGATATTTTTTTTTATATAATTTAACAATTTATAGAATGTGATGAAAAATCTACTAACTGAATGTTGTGAAACCAGATGGTCATATTGCAACTGAAACTTAACAGTTCCTGTGAAATGATGTCATAGTCATCTCTTCAGACACTGGAGATTACAATATAATTAGGGTTATAACTCTGGATAACTTTGAACTTTAGATTTACATCAAAAGCAATAATCTATAATATGACATTACAGAATGAAAAATGGAGATTCGTAGTATGAAAGGAAAACATGCATCAACAGTTTTTTTTTAAATGTTTTTTTTTTTTCCACAGACACGAGATGCTAACCTGGCAGGACGGCAAGATTTAGCGATCAGGTCCTCCAGAACGGCATTGATCCTGAACAATGTCGCCCTCGGTTTCGGCCTTGCAATCTACACAGTGGTCACCATCCTCTTACTGCGGGTGTACGGAGTAATTAAATGAATAGATGCTGTATTCTGCTTTTCAAATGCAGCTACTTGTGATTTTGCAGGCCCTTTTTCAAGACACTTTGAGGAAATAATCTAATGTATAATCTAATGTTTGTTTTATTTCTTTTTTACTTAATTCTGTTGGATTGAGAACGGTATGTAAATTATCTGTAACTAAATTACACATCAAAATAAAGCCTTTAAATGAAGAAAAAAGGACTCTTGAGTGTTCTGGTTTTATATTTTTTATAGCTCTGTTTCTTAATGAAATACATTAAGTCTTCTGCTAATATATTAATATACAAGTTATCAACATCTTTTCTAGCAATATTTGCAAGTTTGATCTGCTCATTATGGCCTTGTTAATCAGTTTTATTTGGTAAAGCTCATAATTTTGTCATATCAAGTTTTCCTTGGTATCCGACTGGATATGGAAACATATGAGCCATGTTCCTGTGTATGATCTGTAATCATAAGTAGCACAGTTCATAATGTTATTTCTGGGCAAGAAACAGCTAAGCATTTATGGTTGGAGAGGAATATAAAAATAAGGTGCAACACATTTGTAAATTATTACATTTTAGATTATTATCTAATCTTATTTTACTGCATTCATTGGCTAGCTAGATAGTTTTTAAATGACTGTAGGATGAAATAAAGTTTATAACCAACCTTTAAACTTGCGTGTTTCTGTATGAGGGCTCCCAAACAATTCTACTCTCTTATATGAATGACTTTCACTTTCATTAGAGTAAATTCAGATAAACTGGGTGACTTTGTGACAGTCAACTCAGTAGCTCAGCTTACCTGAATTCACAAATCATAAGCTACTATTGAGATACAGCTGTAAAATCAATTTGTTAAACAAAACTGACAATCTAAAAGAACCAGAACTGATATGTACAAAGAATAAAACTTTAAGTGTGTGGTGTATAAATCCCAATTCTATCTACTGTATGTACCTCAATAATGATCTCAATGATACTAAAATAACTGTAACGATCACCAGCTGTTGTCCACCAGAGGGCACTCCCCTTCTGTTTATTGCCATTCACACATGGACTACATTCCCCATAATCCTTTGCCCGGACTCGTCAGCACTTGTTGCATTCAGCTGTGTCTAATTAGCCTCATTAGCTTCATTAGCTCACCCTATATATGCCTGGTCAATTCAGTCACTCATTTCTAAGTCTTGTATGTGTCTTACTGAATTTCCGAGGGCGTATGTATCCTGTGTCCTGGTTCTTTTGATTCTCTGTCAGTTCCCTTGGATTTCTCTGTTTTGCCTCAGCCCTTTACTCTTTTATTGTTTGGATTGTTTGTTTGTGTATGACCTTCTACCTGGATGGAGGCAAGGGAGGCAGTGCCTCCTCAAAAAAAAAAAAAAAAAAAAAAACATAGGATGAGAAAATAATCCATATTACATATAAAACAACACAAATATTACAAATTATGACATTAAAAAGAGCGCAAGTCACTCGTATTTCTTAAGGAACACTGCCCAACAGCGACACCCGCAGGTAAAGTTACAGCAGGAGTCATGCCTCCCTTTCCTCTCATAGAAAACCATCAGACCCCCGGCGTGCGGTGGGTTTTGTGGGGGGTAATTGAGAATGAATGGGGCAAAGTCACGTGAGAGGAGGCAATGTCTCCATCGTGCTATGATTGGATGTAATTGGATATGATTGGTTTGTGCGATAAATCCCGCCTCTTGTTTACGTGCACGTTCCACGCATCAGTTTGAATGAACAAATGATGGCATCAATGGGAAGACTAATTGAAAAGTACGTAAACAGATCACCCAGTTAGATATCACCGTTTATGTCACGTCAAAATCAAACTTGAAATGGACTGAAAACACGATGACTGCGGGGGTTTTTAGTGCAATCAGCTTGGTGAAATTAAAAATACAATTCGTGTCTGTGACAGACGGTGTTCACGGAGCATGACTGATGATCCAAAATAGCCTAAGCTGACTATTAAAAAGAAAAACGTCAATACACAAATAAAATATATTGTTTAAATTATTATTGCCTTTAGTTATTATTTTGGAATTAATGTAGAAATGCTTAAAACACTAACTTGATGAGACTGACTTGGTTTTGATAAATAGAACATTTATTACAATACATTGTTAATGTAAAATAACAAAATAGAATTGTATTTGGTTTCTTTTTGTCTTTTTTGATGTAAAGTAATGTTGATTTAACAAGGAAGATGTGTCAACGTTATGAGTAATGCACATGAATTTGCATTGATTTATAAATAAATAAAAAATTTGCCTCCTCATTTCAGAACACCACTGGTTTGAATAAATACTGCGTTTGGATCCTCAACCCGTGTGTTTCAGCGCAGTTTATGACAATAACACTGGTGTCACGCAACCTGTTCATATTGACATCTGTCTAATTTGATGAGCTTCTACCAAATGGCAGAAGAATTGAGTTTGATTAGACACAGGATTTTGGACATTAGCAACAAAAGATAAAGGAAATGTTTTCTCCCTTTTATTTAAGATGCATGTTTTTCCATACTAACTATTATCAAGTTGAGAAACACTGTATTACCATAACGTTCAGATAAGCTGAAGCAATTATTACACTGAATCTCCACTGAACCACCTCCCATTAGAGTACTGTAAATCTCCACATCACCATCAGAGGACAAGGTTCATAAAAGCACAATACTGACGGCAGATACACCAGTGAGGAGCACGGAATCAAAGAGATCACAAGCACAAGAAAAATGTACAATCAAGGACCAACAATCGGAAGAATAAACTTATCATTCAATGACCCAGAAGAGCAGGATCCATCACAGAAGCCCAGGAAGGGTCAGCCTGCGCCACCACCATACCAGGAACATCCTAATGCTGGATACCATGGCCCAGGGCCCTATCCCAACCCTTCTGGATATCCCAGCCAACCGTACGGAGTTCCAGGTGGCCCTCAGGGCCCGTATGCCCCTCAGGGCCCTTATGCTCCTCAGGGTCCGTATGCTCCTCAAGGTCCGTATGCTCCTCAAGGTCCGTATGCTCCTCAAGGTCCGTATGCTCCTCAGGGCCCGTATGCCCAACAACAGCCTTATCCAGGCATGTCTGCATATCCACAAAGACCGCATGCAGATCACACTGGGGTCACCGTTCAGCCCACTGTGTTTATGACCTCCACGCCAGCAGTCACTTCAGTGCCGGATTACTTGTGCTACTCGATCTTTACCTTGCTGTTCTGCTGTTGCCCTCTGGGACTTGCTGCTATCATCTGCTCGTGCTCTGTACGTATTCGCTCTTATTTCAAGAGTATTTGATTGCCTCATAATGAAATAATCATACAAATAATCAAATAAGCATCTCATTACGTTTTAATTGGTGTATTTTATTTTAAGAATACCTGTCCTAGCATGCAAAGATTACAATATTTATTGAAATGGCAACATGCATTTGATCCAAAACGTTGATGCACATTTTTGTTAGTATATTTATTGTCTTTGTTTATATATATATATATATATATATATATTGCACTGACAGGTGAAGTGAATAACACTGATCATCTCTTCATCACGGCACCTGTTAGTGGGTGGATATATTAGGCAGCAAGTGAACATTTTGTTCTCAAAGTTGATGTGTTAGAAGCAGGAAAAATGGGCAAGCGTAAGGATTTGAGCGAGTTTGACGAGGACCAAATTGTGATGGCTAGACGACTGGGTTCTTTTTGTGGGGTGTTCCCGGTCTGCAGTGGTCAGTATCTATCAAAAGTGCTCCAAGGAAGGAACAGTGTTGAACCGGCGACAGGGTCATGGGCGGCCAAGACTCAGCGAAGGCTGACCCGTGTGATCTGATCCAACAGACGAGCTACTGTAGCTCAAATTGTTCAAGAAGTTAATGCTGGTTCTGATAGAAAGGTGTCAGAATACACAGTGCATCAGTTTGTTGCGTATGGAGCTGCATAGCTGCTGAACAGTCCGAACCGCCGAAAGCGCCAAGAGTTCCCCTTTTTGAGTTTATGTCTCATATTTACATCATATGATGATATAAGCTAGTTAAGCTATATCACACAAGCAACGAGTGCAATATCACACAAATGCTGTTTTTCTGTCCGGAATAGCACGAGTGCAAATGTGATACTGATTTTATACAACAGTTCAATAAAAAAAAAAGTTAATAGGCATATTGTGTTATTTTAGACACAATATTGTCTGTTTTGCTCAATTTTGCCAACGAAAATATAAAGACAAAGCAGAACTGTTCATCTCCGAGCAATACACAGAGGCATTTCATTTCTTAATCCGTGTTTTGAATGAATTGGGTGAACCGGCTTGTTGGGCATGAAGTGGCACTGCACAGACCAATCGGTGTATGAAATTAAAGTACTGCGAGAGTGATTTCAAAGCATATGGAGCCGTCTGCTCTCGCGGTACTTTGATGTCACATTATATAATATTTGTAAGCAATAAGGTATGAGAGGCTGTCCTGTACCGTGAATAAGTCACGGCTGAAGGGCGTTGAAGGGCCTGCAACCACTACAGCCGTAGTTTTTATAAAACGGTTACCACACAATACAAATATTAAAGCCAAAAATATGTATCAATTCAACTTTCATGAAGTAAACTTTCACTAAAAGCCTTTCTTCCGCCGGAAAAAATAGTCCCTAACCGTGAACAGCGACAGAAGTTACATTATTACAGCATTAGATGGTGGCAAAGACTGTCTTTATGAGTGTGTCAGTCAGTAGCGAAGACTTTTTTTTTTGAAAAGACTGAATTGTTGTGAACATGGAACAAGACACAACTGACAAATGCTCTGACTAGCGTTGTCAGTCACGGGAAAACCCCTTAATTGTTAAAAGGACAAGATATTGCAGCGGACAGTTAAACAGATTTTTTTGTTATGAACATAGGATTGACCTGAAGGAAAATGCTAAATCTGAATGCAGGTAATAAACTTGCTCAATCGATCTCTTTCTACATAATACAGTAAGCTTCAATGAATAATATTGAGAACAAACAGTTTACGTTGCTAAGAGTGGTTGCTAAGGGTGTTGTGTAATGATACACAGTACAGTTGGGTGAAGCGGTCATAGCCGTGTTTTATCGTGAATCAGAATCAAGGACAGGAACTAACCGTTTTATAAATCTTGATACAACACTTTTGCACAATTTAACACTTTATAGAATGTGATGATAAAGATTTTATTGAGTTGATCTAATAAATTTTAGGACTATTTTATGATTTATCTACTAACCAAATGTTTGGAAACCAGATGGTCATGTGAAATGTTGACATAGTAATCTCTTCAGACTCCGGCGATTACAGCATAATTAGGGTTATAACTCCTAATAGCTTTGAACTTTGGATTTACATTTGGAGGCATCAAAAGCAATGATCTATAGTATGACATTACAGAATGAAAAATGCAGCTTCTTAGTATGAAAGGAAAACATTCATTGAGAGTTTTTTGTTTTTTTTTGCAGACTCGAGATGCTAACATGGTTGGACAGCAAGACTTAGCGATCAAGTCCTCCAGATCGGCAGTGATCCTGAATACTGTCGCTTTCTTTATCGGCCTCACAGCCTACATAATAACCATCATCCTTGTACTGACAACATGACCAAATTAAGACTATCAAGGGCCTTTGGGCTTTACCTCATGAGGGGTCCTTCATCCACCAGAACTATTACCTACATTCACTCAATCTTCTTAATCACAAAGCGCAAGTTATCAGCCTTTTATTTTGCAGGAATAAATAGCACAAACAAAACATCTGAACTGAAATCTGGCGTCGAAATCAGGCACATATAAATGTAAAAAAAACACTCAGTCCAGCTGAGGGGGCGTGTTCCGGCGGGAAAGAGATGTAATTATAAGTATTTATAAGTAATTATAAGTAAATGTTATGTTTTCAATGAACAGATGTTGTATTCTGCTTCAAATGCAGCTACTCATGATTTTGCAGAAGAAATTAGAAATTACAAGTATTTTCCATTTTTTTTGAGGAAATAATCCAATGTATGTTTCTGTATGATTCATAACCAAAAAGAAAAGTTCTGTTTCTTCATGAAATACATTAAGTGTTCTGCTCATCTACAGTAGTCAACATTTGAAGTAGATCAAAAAAGATAATCGAAGTTGTCCTAAGAAGAAGGTTTTAGGACAACTCTGATGAAAGGTTTTGATCCACTTCAAATGTTGACTACTATATTAATATACAAGATATCCAAATCTTTTCTAGCAAAAATTTGCAATTTTGATCAGCGCATTATGGCATTTTTAAATGTAATGTACACGCATTAATGTGCAATGCAACAGTCTAATTTGGTAAAGCTCATAATTTTGTCATATCAAGTTTTTATCTGACTGGATATGAAAACATATGAGCCATGTTTGTGTGTATGATCTGTAATCAATCATAAGTAGAACAGCTCATAAAGTTATTTCAGGACAAGAACCAGCTAAACCAACCTTTAAACTTGTTTCTGCGTGTTTCTGTATGCGGGCTGCAAACTTATTTACATACTCTCTCCGATATGAATGACTTTCACTTTCATTAGAGTAAATTCAGATAAACTGGGTGACTTTGTGACAGTCAACTCAGTAGCTCAGCTTACCTGAATTCACAAATCATAAGCTACTACTGAGATACAGCTGTAAAATCAATTTGTTAAACAAAACTGACAATCTAAAAGAACCAGAACTGATATGTACAAAGAATAAAGCTTTGAGATCATTAAAAACCAGAATGTGGTCCCAACTCTGTCTACTGTATGTACCTCAATATTAGGCTGCTGTTGTTGTTGTGATGTTCACTAGGGGGCAGCACTGTCATGTGACACTCGTAGAGCATGAAATAGAACAACAGTTTCCTCTGCAGAAGTTTTGTGGTCCATTTTACTGTGTAGCCTGAAATAAACACAAGTGTTCTCAGATCCATCTCGCCAATCCTCCAGGTCAAAAGTCATGTCTGGTGGTGTTTGAAGAAAATTCTGAAGAAAAGATAAAGTTCATGTTTGAAACTAGTTTTACACATCAGTGTATTAAAAACTTGGTAGTGGTTAAGTTTACTCAGCTAACAGGGAACGTTCTCAGAACTTTGGTTAAATGTTATGAGCATAACGTTAATAGAACGTTTGTTCAAAGTTATTTAGTCTTTAATAATGTTCTCAAAATGTTAGAACAAAAACATTAATACATCATTCATGGAACGTTTTTTTCCTAAAACATTTTAGTTGGATGTTTGTCTAATGTTTGTTTAAATGTTACTAGTCACACGCTCAGAGTCGACAGTCACCTGAAGAGCTAATAAAACACACGTGTCTGTCTCTACAGTCTTCATTCTGTCTATATAAAGAATGGAAATAAAATAATTACCTGAATTCTGATGGAATGATTGAGTTAAAGGTAGTTTCCTTTTCTGTAAGTAAAGCTCATATAATATGTCCCAGGGTCCGTCTCTTTTAGACCATGAATTGTTAGGTCACACTTATAGGAATAATTTCTATACTGGGAGTCCTTACTGGAATCTGCAAGATTTTCTCCATTATTTGATCTGTTTCCATGACATATATCCATCAGGATATATACATCTGGACCATAGAGTCAAATTTGTTCCTGTAGGAGCACAAACTGATCCAGTGCGATGAAATAAACCTAAAACACAATTAAATAAAAAATGTGAAAAAAGTTACACCGTCACCTTAAAAGTGAAAAAAGTTTTACAAATAAAGAACACAATAATGTTTTACAAGTGAATGAACGAGTCCTACCTTTCAGATGCAGCAGAAATGACACTACGAGTGAATATTTGGGGTTCATGGCAGATTCACTCGATATTATGAATCAATATGGTTTGGTGTTTGAGTTTAAAATGCCTGGAATGATTCCTTGATGTGAAAGGGAACGTCTCCTCATGAAGAATGAAGACTCATTGCTGGATGCTGGACTCAATATGAAGAACTCGCAGAAAAAACATGAGGAACAACTTCTGACGATGTCTTCTATCATCGGGGTTTTTTTAAAGGGGTGGTTGATTATGATTTCACTTTTTTAACTTTAGTTAGTGTGTAATGTTGCTGTTTGAGCATAAACAACATCTGCAAAATGATGACACTCAAAGTTCAATGCAAAGGGAGATATTTCGCTGTTTAAGGACTACAACAAACAGCTGGTAGGGACTACAACGAGCTTCTTCCTGGGTTGGTGACATCACTAACCCTAAAATTTACATAAACCCCGCCCCCGAGAACACACAACAAAGGAGGTGAGGCCATGTTGGGCTGCTTTAGAGAAGAGGAAGAGTTGTTGTAGTAGAGTGTTGTTGACATGCCGTCATTTTACGCTGGACTGCTTCACAAACGAGGGTCAATTCAACGCTGGATTTGCACAAAAGATTAACATGACGGCACATGCTAGTCGATGAGTTGAAACTACATAAATTTATCCACTAACCATTCAGAAACGTCCAGTTTCATTCTAAAAGTTGTAACTTCTTCCCGAGTCTCTCCATCAGTGTCGACTCCGGTTTGAACAATGTAAGGCTGAACACCGTTACTGACAATCCTCATTTTGGCTGCGTGAGATTCTCCAGCTTTGTTGTTGTTGAGCGACCGAAGCGTGAGCTGTTAAAGCTCCGCCCTCTTCTGGAAAGTGGGCCGGGAGCAGCAGCTCATTTGCATTTAAAGGGACACACACAAAAACGGCGTGTTTTTGCTCACACCCAAATAGGGGCAAATTTGACAAGCTATAATAAATGATCTGTGGGGGATTTTGAGCTGAAACTTCACAGACACATTCTGGGAGACTTATATTAAATCTTGTGAAAAGGGGCATAATAGGTCCCCTTTAATTAGTCAGTGTCCTGCAGAATAACTAAACCTGAGCTGGTTTATAGCTTCTGATCATTTGAATCTCTCTACAGGGTGCTGGTACTTCTGGTCATGCGCTTTGACATTAGATCCTCAATGCACTCAAGGATCAACTGGAAGTTCCAGAAGAGTTTTCACTGTCCTGCAGTACAGGTGCGTGTCAGTTCATCACACATCTGCCCTCTGCTGGCCAGTCATTTGAATTACTCTAAAAGACATCATCAGGAGGACGATTATATGATGCAGCATCATCTAATAATCTGTATTTGTGTTCAAGAAGTGGAAGCAACAGACGGCAGCAGCACACAGTACAAACTAGCTGGTGTCGTGTCACATCTGGGCAGCAGTTTGTATTGTGGTAAGAGTTTCTTTTATATTTCCAGTCATATCATTTACTCATTAAGCATCATACTAAAGTTGCCCCTTCTTGTAGGGCACTACATCAGTCACATCCGTGACTTTAGTGGGTCTGGTTGGCTGGAATGCAGTGACACCAGCATCAGAAGATCCAGCTGTAGTAAACATCGGGAAGAATGGATACTTGCTCTTCTACGTGTAGAGGTAAATAGTAGCACAACACCAGTGCTTAACTAATGTTCAGTGTTTAGGGCACTTATTGAGCCATTGTACCTGTAGCTGAGCACTGGCTGGTTGATGCAGTTTTGAAGAGGAAGGGAACCAAAGCTTAGTGAAAATCCTTCTGTGGCTCCATCACATCTCTTCCACCAGAGCATCCGTTTGCAAGGCCGATTCCTGAAGGCTTTTTGGTCAGCTTAGCTTCTGGCAGGTTGACTGGCTGTACTTCTCCTGCTAGTCAGCGTCTGGCTGGGCCGGGTCTTCTCATGGAAAATGTTGGCGTCTCGCGGCTCCTGTTAACATTTTTCGCCTCATGGCGTTCTTCATTGGAGAGATGCATTGCTCTACATCAGTGGTTCATTATGCAATCGGCACGTGATGAAGACAATAAATACCATCAAAAGAGCTTATCTCCATCATGAGAGCTTCACATCTTCTCAGACTGTACAGATCTGAAGTCAAGAGAGCCTCATCATTCATTACTGCCAGTAAAGGCCTCACTGAAATCAGTAGAAAGAAACGGCTCATGGGTGATGGAGGAGTTTGCTTCAGCACTGGACATAAACCACTGTATTCTGCATGTGCGACAAGAAAAAAAGATTGAAAGTTAATCGAATTAATGTGTGAAAACCCTTACGAAAATTAACCATAGTTTTACTACAAATAAAACAAAAAACATGGTTATTGTAGTTAAAACACGGTAATGAAATTGACCATGATTTTGCTACACTAACAATAATTTAACCATGGTATTTGTAGTAAAATTGTGGTTATACAAATGGTAACAAATCCACCCAAAAAACATGGTTACTGCACTTTTACTATAATAAATTTTCGTAAGAAATAATGGTGTATAAATAGTAAAAATATAAATAGTAGAGGGTTTGTATATTATGAATGCATTTCATATCAACTACACGTTTACATGTGTATTCACAGTTAATCATCAAACAGTTTTAATAAAATATTCAGAACACTGAACTTATGAAGTAAACTGTCATTCCACATGAACTACAATGTAATATTTACCTCAGTGAGCGGCGAAAAATGAATATTAGTACTTTAGATATACAAGGACGCGCACTCGTATTAGGAGAAAGACAAAATGGCGGAATAAGTGCCGCCTTCTAAATAAAAACAGCCAATCGCCAATTGGTAAAGTCATTGCGTCACTGCAGCTGCCGTTAGAAGCTCCGAATAGTGTTCTGAGACGCGCGCTTAGGCCTGCGCATGCGCATTGGCTGCTCCAGCCTGAAAAAGAAGCTTTTTTAACGCTATTTGAGCATAAAAAAACACATTTATTATAAAGTTGTTATCAGATTTCATTAGTGATTTCAAATGTGAAGCTTGGTGAACAGCTTTGGAGAATTTGATGTTTCCCATTTGAAAGAAATAGGAGCTGAAATAGCTGAGGCGTTTCAAAGATGAGATATCAGTGAAATGACTTACCTTAAAGGTACTTTTGAGTAAACGCCTCACTTGATTTTCACGGGAGGAATTTATATGTGTCTTTCAAACGATTTTTTCGTTTTAACAGAAGCTGTTTTGTACTGCTGGTCATCTGAACGCACACTGACCTCTGCTGGTCGAGAGCGGAACTGAAGGCCGCTAATATGACTACAGCATACACAACTATTTTGGCGAAAACAAAATCATTCTCTTATTTTTTATTTTTTACTAATTTCAAAGATTTATCTAAAACCTTTTTGGAAGAAAAGTATCCATTTAACATACATAAATTAAAAACAGATCACAACAAAGGAAAACAATTTAACACATTTCCATGAGCTGGTGAAGCATGGAATTAGTTTTTGTTTGTTTTTTCCCTTTTATTTCTCTAAACACAAAAAGTTTTAGTTAAACCTGTTGCATAGAAGAAGTGAGAATTCCTGAATTATCTTATTTTAATATTTTTTCCATCGTCCAGATTGCTCTGATCTTGAAGGTCTCGGCATCCTCAGATTTGAGCATGTGCAAGTAAAGGACATCCCAAGCGTCTTTACAATGGGGTGTTAAATGCTGAATAGACGGTTTCTCACATTCAAAGTCAAGGTGACTGATTGCCTCCGGACACTTTTTACTGCTCTCATAAACTCTTATGGCCCTGCTGCCGTCCTTTGTCAAAACTCCGGAGGTCATCAAACGCAGAAACGAGAGTGTAACACGAAATTCCAGCATTTTCTCATTGACTTTTTTCAGCACTGAGACACAAAACACAACCATCAGTGAAACACAAGAGACTCATAACAAATTCAGAGAAGTTTTATTTGATCTATAATCATCAGGCAGAGAAATCAATGAAACATAGACAAAGTGGTGTGATTACAAAAATATCAATTGTCTGTTTTGTGACATTTCGTGAGCTTGCATAGTGAAATCTGTGAATCTCACCACCTTCTTAAGCTTCATAATAATGCTTCACTGCATTCAAAACAAACAAACAAACATATATATCGCATAGAATGTCTGTTGCCTTTGCCTTTAAGGAAGGGAAAGGCAGATAAAATAGAGTATTTAGCTCAAAAAGTGAATGTTTTATGTGTATGTGATAAAATAAAAAATTCATGAAACACAAGCAGAATTAATTTCCAAGTAGTTTGTCGCATTTAATTCAATACTTTGAAATGTATTCTGTTTGTGTTTCATGAATGAGGAATGTTACAGCTCCATATTCCAGAGATTAGAGTTGAACTACTGATTTGATATAGGAAAACCTGTAGAAATGTACAAAAAAAGATGCAAAAGAGTTGTAGTTGAGGTCGCCACCGTGACTTATGGTTCTGGTTCGATTGTATTTGGCATCAAAAAGGGTCGAGGAGAGAAAAGATCTGGTCTCCTCTTCATCAGAGAAACGGCTCAGTCCAGGACAGAAAAGCTTGATGTTAGTGCAGCTCAAAGCAGCGTGCATCTCTCTTTCAGGCTTTTCTTCTTCTTGCCACTCTTCTTTCCGTTCTTCTCCTTGTTCTCAGACATCTTCTTCGTCCGCACCTCCCTCATCAAATCAAAGAAGACCTGCAAACATCAAACCCCAGTTGAGGCACTCACGATCAGCATGTATTCTGAAAGTATCAGGGAATTGAAGGAACAAAACCTTATCGACGTTGGCTCGAGTTTTGGCTGACGTTTCCACGTACTGGACGGACCACTCTTCCGCTTTGGCTCGGGCCTCGTCCGCAGACACCTGCCTCCTGTCCTCCAGATCAGACTTATTCCCCACCACTAACAGAGGGATTTTATCCTCCTCTGCTTTCACTCTCAGGATCTGCTCCCTGTGCGGACAAGAACACATAAACACATTTAATATCCTAATACAACACTGAGAATCTTTGTACAAATACACTATCAGTCAAGTATTAACTCTTTCCCTGCCAATTTTCCGGCGATCCATGTTTTCACTATTACGCATCTTCTGAATGAGTACAGAATTTCAGCGGAAACAAGTGATAGAAGCTGTAACCTCAGTGTGATTTGAGCACATTAACTAGGGGTGAAACAGTAAGCGTATTCGTACTGAACCGTTTCGGTACAGGGCTTTCGGTACGGTGCACGTGTGTACCGAATGCATTAGCTACATTGCAACATTAAGGCCTCCTGTTTGGGAACAATTCAGTTTCCCGGTGAATTACAGAATTAAAGACGAAAGCAGTACACGACTAACACAGCGTTGTAGCCTAACCACCATTAACCACCAATAATTGCAATAAGCTCTGTGTTTTGTTACTTTCGATAAGAAACAAGTTGTTATCCTTCAAATTTTGTCACGAAATTCAATCAGAAAATGCTGTTTTGACGCACTTTGATGTGGCGTGACAGATCTCTGTATAGGTACCTCAGTTCAACCGGCAGCCAGTAAACGCGATTTTCCTCTTTAATACTAGTTACAGAAAAAAAACATGAATGAACATCTGAAGGTATGTTGAAAGATACAGTACAACTTACTGAAACGTATCATATCTCATGTAATCGCTCAATCAGTATTTCAATGGTGGAAAGACGTCAATAAATCAGCTTGTAAACACTGTCATGTAGCATTTACCTCAGAAAAGCCATTCAGTGTCCACGGCTCGCCAGAGAAATAAACGCTTTCGCTTAATATATGCACTATATTAGCCTATATATATTTATTATATTTTATTTAACCTGTTAGTGATGTCTTGATTATTTAATGTATGTTTAAATAAATCTGTCATGAAAATGACAGCAACTGTGTATAAATGATTATATTTCAACAACAAATTAGAGTGAAAACATAATTTTATAATTAGATTTAGAAGTTTATGCAAACACTGCCTTATGTGCAGCTTACATGTTTGCATACAATTTGATATTTGAGTGTTGATTATTATACTAAAAATAAATAGCAACTGAATTTAGGCTAGTTGTTAACCTTTAATATAGTAATGTGCAAGTAAGGGCTCCATACATAGTTTACAGCATTAGCAGACATAATTGTTTTTATTCTTAAGAAACTTTTAGTTATAATTTAATTTATTTAAAGACAGAGACACAATTTGTTCAGTAAACTACTGTTTAATTAAAAAAAGCATTTTATGTTTAGTTTTCTGCTGTACCGAATCCGTACCGAACTGTGACTTCAGAACCGAGGTACGT